>NC_133617.1:479071705-479201705 GCF_048593235.1 Sminthopsis crassicaudata
TCAAATAATTTATGCAGAGTCACAAAGCTAGTAAGTTAGGCAGGATCCAAACTCAGGTCTTCCTGACTCCACATCTACTACTCTATCCACTGAGCTCCCTAAATGCTTTTTTATTACTTTTTTTTTTTTTAAGGGAAAAATTGTTTTATTAAATATCACAGATAAGGTCAGCAATTCAAGACACAAAATATTGTAGACAGACACACCCATATTTGTTTGTATGTAATGTTCTCTTGTCTCTCAATTAGAATCCTCTGGGAGGAGGTCTCTTTTTACTGTAAAATCTTTTCTCTGTGAGCAGGTTTCTTGGGAGGCTTCTGGAGCCTCCAGCCAGATTGAAGGTAGAATCTCAAACCCTCTTCTTCCTGAATCCTGGCTCTGAATCTCCTGGAGCTACCCTGAAGTTCTCTCGGGAAGTCTTGTCCTTCCCCAATCCAGACTGACTTCCAGCTTTTTTATTCCTAAGAAAAAAATCCACTTCGGAATTCGCATGTACAGTTTTTGTCCATTTGTTGTTTTTTTTTTTTTTTTTTTTTGGGGGGGAGGTTTGTTATTTAAATGTTTATTGTCTTTTTTTTTTAAGTGACCATATCAAGAAGAATAAAAAAGATAACAATCAAGAAAGAAATCTGACCAAGTCAGATCCTTATCAGAGTTGCAAGAAATTCTAAAAACCATCTAGTCCAGTATTTGGCAAAATATAGCCAGAGGACAAAATCTAGTCCTCTTTTTTTTTTTAATGGCCAGTGAGCTAACAACGGAGGGTTATTGGGGTTTTTTAATATTTTAAAATACCATAATTTTATTTTTAAAATGCAAAAAACATTTTTAGTCTATAAGTATATAAAAATAGGCAGCTCTAGGTAGTTTGCTCCTTCCTCCAACTGTAATTCAGTTCTCTCCTCTTAGAAAGGGGAAGTTGGAAGCACCACAGAAGGAAACTCAAAGTCACAGAACTAATCAGCAATCAAAGAGTCACAAGGGAATCTGGGATTCTTGGATTCCCATGCTCCTGTCAAACATCTTTGTAGATCCAGAGGATCAATCAATTAATAAGACCAGGAAAGACCCTTAAAAGAAGTCCTCTAGTCTAAAATCTGTCCATGAAGAAACTGAGACCCTATGGAGGTCAGCTGCTGTTCAATTATATCCAATTCTTTATGATTCCATTTGGGGTTTTCTTGGAAAAATAATGAAGTAGTTTGCTATATCCTTCTCCAGCTCACTTTTACAGATCAGGAAACTGAGGCAAACGGATAAGTGACTTGCCCAGCTAGTGTCTAAGGTCACATTTGAACTTAGGTCTTCCTGCCTCCAGGCCTAGTGCTCTATTCACTGTGCCACCTGGCTGTCCTCAAGGCCACCAGAGCAGTAATAAGAAAATTTCTAGTTGAAACCTAGCCATCAAGAATCCAACATGACTGAAAAATGACTCAACAATTCAGCCTCTGACTCCAGAGCTAGTACGCAGTCTTTCATGTCCTATTTATCTCTCCTTATTCCTTTTTATTGATCCTTGATTTTGAATTTCTATTCAATTAAGGAAAAGACAAAAATCTATCTCCTCCTTACCCCTTTCCCTTTTATTAGTCTAAGCTCCTTTTCTGAAAATTATGCTTATTGCTTCTAGACTTTGGTGTATAAAGTCACAAAAACATAATAAGTTTTCATTGTTTTACTTGAAAGTCTATTCTGTCCTCATGTGTTTGCAAGCTTTGGCAAAAACTAAGTGGTGTTCCATGTTTGCAAATTCTGCAGGCTCCATTAGGAACAAGCTTTAAAAACTTTCCAAGGCCAATTCAATCATTAAATGTGTGGCTAGAGTCAGAATGAATTATACTGTAAAACTCAGTCTAATAGACATGAGGGGCAAAGAAACTCATGTGACTATAGATCTATAACAGGGTTTTTAAAAGAAGAGGAGCACTTAGCATGGAATCTATGAACTTTTTAAAATCTTATTTTTTAATTTTATTTACTTATTTGTTTCTTTTGTTAAGGCACACATCACTTTATGAATCATGTTGGGAGAGAAAAATCAGAGCAAAAGGGAAAAATCATGAGATTAAAAAAACAGCCAAAAAAAAGAAGTGAACATAGCATGTGTTGATTTATATTTAATCTCCTTGAACTTTAAAAAAATCTATTTTATTTCCATATTTCAATATAATTGGATCCTTTCATAATTCTTGGCATTTTATATATTTAAAAACTTAGGACAGCTGGATGGCACAATGGATAAAGTACCTGATTTGGAGGCATTTCCTACTTTTCATGACCCCATTTGAGGTTTTCTTAGAATAGATATTACAGCGATTTGTAATTTCCTTCTCTGGATTTTTACAGATAAGGAAACTGAGGCAAATGTGATTTACCCAGGGTCTCACAGCTAGTAAGTGTCTGAGGCCAGATTTGAACTCAAGAAGATGAGTCTTCTGACTCTGGACAAGATCCCTATCTGCCCAAAGATTCATCTCTCTGAGCTCAGTTCTGGCCTCGGACACTTAACAGCTGTGTGGTCCCTAACTAGTCACCTAACTTGCCTCAGTTTCCTCTTCTGTAAAATGAGCTGGAGAAGAAAACAAGCCCCTCCAGTATCTTTACCAAGAAAACCCAAAATGGGGTCACCAAAAGTCAAACTCGACTGAACACAACATTCAAAAACATTATTCCGGGAAGGGGCCCATGGGCCTCAGCAGACTGCCAAACGACTCAAGAACACACAAAAAGTTTAAGAACCCCTGTTAAATAATAACTAACAGCTACAAAGCATTTTTATGGTTTTCAAAGCCCTTGTGATGCTGTGCAATGTTATTGTATCCTATTTTACTGCTGTGAAGACTGTGATCCGGTTGGAATTTGCCCATGGTCATACCCTTCATAAGAAGAGAGGCCAGATCTGACTCTAGCTCTTCCAGCCTCCACATCACAGTCTGACTACCACCTCCTCACTTTGTAAGGTTAAGTCACTGAGCTGAACTTCTAAGCTTCTTCATCTTTACAATGGGTATAGTGACACTCATACTCCACTCCTTCCAAGGTTGCTGTGGATACAGTGCTTTGTGAACCTTGAAGTACTGAGGAGATGCAAGTTTTTATTTCAGAGGGGAAACTGTTCCTAACTAATGGAAAGAGGCTGAGCTGGGCAATCAAAAGTCCCTCCAAAGCACCTAACACAAAACAAAAGAAAACAAAACAAAAACTGTCCGCAATTTTTTCCCCTTTCTAACACTTTTCAACTCATTTATTCCTCAAAAAGAGGTGTTAAGTTTTTGGGTCTGACTAGAAAAAGATGGTGTGGGGATGTGGAAGAAAATGAAGGAGGCATTCAGTATTGCCTAGAAAACCTTGACTTGCAAACAATTTTCTCTCTCTCTCTCTCTGTCTTTGTCTGTCTGTCTGTCTGTCTGTCTCTCTCTCTCTCTCTCTCTCTCTCTGTCTCTCTCTCTCTCTCTCTCTCTCTCTCTCTCTCTCTCTCTCTCTCTCTCTCTCTCTCTGTCTCTCTCTGTCTCTCTCTCTGTCTCTCTCTCTGTCTCTCTCTCTGTCTCTCTCTCTCTCTCTCTCTCTCTCTCTCTCTCTCTCACACACACACACACACACACACACACACACACACACACACACATACACACGCACACACACAAGTTAGGGGTTGTGGTGGTAAACTGCAGTGGAAGAAAGCATGCTAATTCTGGGGAAAGAGTCCCTGTAGGAAACAGCTTAAAGTTTATACTTCCTGGGGCTCTATGATCTATTTCTTCTTTTCCTTGATCTTCCCATTCATTTTTGCTTTTTGACTAATAATAGGAATTTGAGCTAGAAGGGACCTTAAAAAGCATTTAGTATAACTTGGTCACTTTACAGATAAGTAAATTTCATCCTAGAAAAGTAAAGTGATTTTCCCAAGAGCCACACAGATGGTAAGTAACAAATTCTGCTTTTGAACCCCATCACGGCAAATCCAGCACTTTCTCTGCAAAACTGCTTCCCATGAAAGGGAAGACCATGAAATCTGGTTATAGGGATAGATTGGCACTGCGCCTCGGAATGCCATGATCAGAAGTCTATACTTTGTAGGGTGAGCAACTTTGTAGGGTGAAGCTATGGAAGATTTTAAAGTAATAATAACAATTAGCATTTTAATAATACAAGGTTTGCAAAGCACTCTTACAAATATTATTTCATTTTATCTTCACAACCACCTTGGGAGGTTGGTGCTATTATCATCCTCATTTTAGACAGAGAGCGGGTGAGTGCACAGTATCACGCAGCTAGCAAGTGGCTGAGGTACAATTTGAACTCAGGTTTTCCTGATTCCAAGTCCAACACTCTATCCACTGTGCCATTTAGAGGAGTAGCATGATTACAGAAATCTGTTAGAAGAAAAAATATATCTCCTTCCCCCAGTCTAGCTTGATCCAACAATATTAGCCAGTAACAAAACTGCTCTATAAAGGGCTTACTGAGGAATACTTTAGGACAGTAATTATAGCTAGAAAGTCTCTTATCCTTTAGATTCCAACCCATTAGGGGTCAGGAATATGGATTTTGCATGTTCTGAGCTACAACAATACATTTTATGCTTTCTATAAGCATTTGCTGATATAACTGTTGTTGTTAGTTACAGATGGATTGACAGAATCTAAGAACTCCCCTGAGTTTATACATATCTTTGCATCTAAGTATATATGATGTATAGTTTATATGTTTGCATAGAGTTGGATAGATGTAGATATATTTATGCATCTTTGAATATGTATATATATTATGTATCTATATACACATATAAGATATCACATATACATATATTTGCATCTATGTAGTTGCATACATGTATATATATGCATCTCTTGACTATGTGTGCATACATACATGTATATATGTATTTGTATATATATATATGTATGTATGTATTTGTGTGTGTGTGTGTGTATATATATGTTATATGTGTGTGTTTGCCCAGTGGGCTCTTGAATCAGCACCTGCAACTCTCTTGGAAACACCTAGATATATGTTGTTATATGTGCTATGCGGATAAGTACAGATTACATTTTATGCGTGTGTGTACATGTATATTCACAATATACATACTAGGTATGTCCTGTATGTATACATTGTGTGTACAGATATACATAAACACATGGTTTCATGTATATTTATATATGTAAATGTAGATATTTTGAAAACATTCAAAGATACATTATATAAATAAAAAGATACACATAATATATATCATATATTATACATATACATTATATATGAATACATACACGCATATGTATCTATCTACAAACATCTATATGTATTACCTGTCATGCTTTTTGATCTCTTCACCATACTGGTCACCCTTTTCTAGATGCTTTCCATTTTGTCAATTCCCCCCCTAACATACTGTATCCAGAACTGAATGCAATGGATGGGATATGATCTGAACTGGGCAAAGAACAATGGGATTATCACCTTGTTTGGTAGGTCAGAGTAGATTGGAAAAGCATTTGTAAAGCAGTTCTAAGAAATGGGGATACAAAGAGAGAATGAGACAATCCCTGCCTTTATGGATCAGGTAGTCTAATTGAGGGAGATGCCATGTTCACATTCAATTCATGGTAGATAGCCACAATTCTGGCAGATTCTGATGGAGAAAGTAGCAGAGCAAATAGCAGAGGGAAGGATTTGGGGGCCAGCATTTAGCTAACAGTGCATGCCTTGTGGGAACTGAGCAATGGGGAGAAGGATGGGCTGGAAAAGAAAGAAATCCATCCATGGCGCCACTCAATGAGGGCAGGTGGTTCTGGGTCATCTTTAATGTTCTACAGCCTAGCATTGAGTTAGCTTTTGGGGGGGAACAGGATGAGGGGAGATGATACTTGTTGACATTAACTATTGCCTGTCCTTGTCCAGATGATTTTCAAACTATTTCCCTCCAAGTTACATAATAATTATTACTGTGTTCAATTTCACATATACTAGTCAAGTATCTACTATGCGCAGAGCTGCCATGACAGGTCCTGGGGCAATAAAAAGTGTTACTAAGGCATAGTCCCCACTCTAGTGCTACTTAAGAGTCCTGTATAGGTACATGACATGTACACCAATAACTAAGTGAATAAGAGATGGGCAAGGGAAGTATTATGGAAGGATGAGGAATAGGTAGGAAGGTTTAGAAAAAAATAAGTTTTTCAAGCTTCAAACAGAGGGATAATTTAATTCACACATGCATTTATTAAGTACTTATAGTTTACAGAACATTGTCAAGTGCTGGGCATGACAACAAGCTCATATAAGACAGAGTTCCTATCTTCATCCAATATATAGACTAATAGGGGGCATGATGTAAGTGTAGATGTATAAAATATATATTACATGCCATATTCCTCAGGAGGATACCATAGCTGGTACTTATATTACACTTTAAGGACTGAAAAATGTTTCAGATACATTATCTCATTTGACCCCACAACTTTCTTACGAAGGTACATCCTTCAGGTATTTTTATTTCTATTTCACAGATGAAGAAACTGAGGTTGAAAGGTTAGGTGAATTGCCAGTGATCACATAGGTGGTTAAGTATCAGTGGTGGGTATCAATTTTCATCTTCACAAGTCCAAATCTGGTATTCCTACTACTACCTCTGAGAAAATGGTGATTGTTGTCTGGTTGGGCAAGGGGAGGTAGAGATGGATGAGAATCAAGGAAGAGGTTACAACTGAGCTGGTCTCTAAATGAATAGAAATCTGGCAAAAAAAAAAAAAAAAAAAAAAAAGAAGGGAAGATATCCCAGGCAGAGAGCAGGAGCAAAGGAGGAGGAGGCTGATGGAGTTAGAGAACGGTGATCAGGAGAATGAGATAAGGCTGGAAAGATAGGGCAGCAGCCTGTGGTGGAGAGCTTTGAACACCTGGCTAAGAAACTGAACTTTATCTAGCAGGCCACAGGGACTGATCCACTAAAGATTTCTGAGTGAAAGAAGCAACATAATCACATCTATGCATAAAGGAGATTAGCCTTGCCATAGTATGGAAAGTAGGCATGGGGTGTAGGAGGAGAAAGGGGTGTTGTGGAGCTAGGAAAAGCCTTCTTTACACCTAAATCTCCATCTGTTAAAGGATGAAAACAGTATCTACTACTAGCCAACAGGAATAATGATATAAATTAAATGTAGCAGCAGCAGCAGCATTATTATCCTCATCACCATCTGAACCACTGAGGACCCAGGTCATCTTCATGCCATGATAAGACAATCAAAATTGTAATCTCTTGCAGGGATTTATGATTCGACTGTTCTGTAAATGAATGAATGGTCAGCCCATCAATAAATATTTATTAAGAGCCTCTTACTTGCCAGAAATTGTGCTAAACCCTAAGAATACAAAGAAAGTAAAAGACATCCTCTGCTCTCAAAAAGTTCCCAGTTTAATGAGGAAGAAAATATGTAAACAACTATTGATAAACAAGATCTATATAGGATAAGTTAGGGATAATCACCAGTGGAAAGGTACTAGAATTAAAGGGGAACAGGAAAGGCTTTCTGTAAAAAGAGGTTATTTTAGCTATGATATGAAGGAAGTCAGGGAAGCCAGGAGGTAGAGAGGAAGGAGAGAATTCCAGGCTTTAGGGGGAGGAGAGTACAGAAGACAGATGGGAAATGGGAGTGTTTTGTTTGAGGAAGAACAAAGAAGTCAGTGTCCTTTGGATCTGAGAGTACATGGGGGAATGGAGGATATAAGGTATAAGAAGACTCAAAGGTCTTTGAAAGTGTGGACAGGTTATGAAGGGATTTGAACAACACACAGATAATTTTATGTGTGGTCCTGAAAGTGAATTGTGCTTTAGGAAGATCACTTTGAAGGCTGAGTAGAAGATGCACTGGAGTAGGGAATTATAGCAAGTAGATCAATCAACAGACTTTGTATCAGTCCAAGGATGAAGTGATGAGAACCTTGAACAGGGTCAGAGAAGAGATTTTACAAATGCAAAATGGCCCTGGCAAGAGACTGGATGGGGGGAAAGAGGATGTGAGAGAAGAGCACATGGGAAGAATACTTAGGTTGCAAGCCTAAAGGGAAAGATTTGGTGTTTTTTTTGGGGGGGGTAAGATAATGAGTTCAGTTTTAAGCATGTTGAGTTTACATCTAATTTAGAGATGTTCAGTAGGCACTTAAAGATGTAAGACTGGAGGCAAGAAGACAATTTTGGATTGGATAAGGAAATCTGAGAATTATCAGCATGGAGACAAAAATTAAGTTTTTAAGAACAGATGAGATCACCAAGTGAAATAGTATAGAAGGAAAGAGAAAAGAGACTAGAATTTTGACCAGGGGTAATTGGCATGACATGAATATAGCTCCAGAAAGGAGGCTGAGGAGTACTGAAATAGATAGGAGAACCAGGAAAAAGTAGTGTCACCAAAAGTAGGTATCAAGTAGGAAAGGGTGACTGATAATGTTAAAGGCTGAAGAGAGGTCAAGAAGAATGAGAATTGAGAAAAGACCAACAGATTTGCCAATTAAAAGGTATTTAGTAAGTTTGGAGAAGTATAGCTTCCTTTGAATAAAGTCACAGTGTATGGCTATATACATATACACATTAAGAAGAGAGTTAGAGAAGAGGAAGTGGATGTCCCTTTAAGGAGTTTAGTCATAAAAGGAAAGAAAGATATGGGACAATATCCAGTGGGGAAAGATGGTTAAGAGATGTTTGTGGGATTTGGGGGTATGTTTTTTGGTTTTCTTTTTTGAGGATGAAGGAAACAAGGACATGTTTATAGGTAGTAAAGAAGCAGCCTATAGCCAAAGATAAAAATTAGTGAGAGTGGGGGGATCATGGAAGAAACAATTTGCTGGAAAAGACTGGATGGAATGGGATCCCTGGTGCATATGTATATATAGAGAAGTTTGCCTTGGCAAGAAGAGTCTCATATGTTTGCTCAATTTCTACTAAGATCTAATTACGGCTCCCTCTAGATCTATTTCTCCTGACTTACTCTCCCTTCTTTTCAAACTTTTCCATTTCTCCCTCTTTCTAATTTTCCCCCTCCTCTTCTTTCACTTTTCCTCTTTGGGTTCATCAGTTTTTCAAAATACGTTTAGTTAATGCCTTTTGTTTTTATGTCACAATCATTTCTGGAAATATTCCCCTCCCCCCTACACAAATCAAGCCTTCTTTGTAACAGAAAAAAGTTCAGCAAAAACATTGAATACAATGATCCTCTTCTGGCAATATATGTAACATTCTGCTCTAATGACATTAATTATTTTAAAACAAAAACTTCACAACCAAAAACTGAATTAGCTGGTTTTTTCCCCTAATTTTCTTTTCCACTTTCCATTATCCAGTATCAAAATTTCCTTATGCAAAGATCTGGTAATAACCTTCCTTTGCCCCAAATCTTTCAATGTCTCCCAATGGCCCAGCAAGTCAAGTTCAAACTTTCCAGTTTAGTATTCTCTGAGGTCTGGTGTTGCCCAGATCCTTTCTCCCTTTATATCTCATGCTGCTCTCTCTACTCCTCTTCCATGAACATTATATTCCAATTGACCTGGACAACAGTTCCTGCTACTGACCATATATGTTCTGGCCTCCTTCTCTCTCAGATCATGCTATTTCTTTGTGTCTAAGACATCACTCAGTTTTCCTGTATCTTCCCCTGTGTAAAGTCTTACCCATTCTTCACAGACCAAATGAAATACCACCTCCTTATAAAATTTTCAGACTTGACAGACTGATCTATTTTGATAATCAAATCTTTTATTTTGATCTTAACTTTTTACATTTTAAAAATTATTGCTTTATAAAATAATTTGAGGTCTGGTATTAACCTTTCTTGCCTTTCCCTTTGTTATTTCCCTCAAAATTTAGGTATTATTTATTTTTTTTCCTTCATATAAATTATTTTGTCTCAGAATATGAAATATCAGTCACCTAATCAACAAACTTTTGGATTATGTGCCAAGAACTGTGTCAGAAAGGGACCCTCCCTGGGGTAATCTTACATTCTAGGAAAGAAAACATGTACATATGTACATGTTCATATATATAAACATTCAAAATAAAACCAAGGCAATTAATTCCATTAGCAGTTGGGGGGTTAGAAAAAGCCTGAAGTCGGAGGCAGCATCTGAGCTGAAATCTGAAGGAAGCTATTGACCTATTTGGTACAGATGGAACTCGATTGGTATGGATAACTGACTTGTGTATTCAATAACCTCATGTATTCAAATTTAAAATATTCAATGTTATAATTATGTAAAATATGGTCAAGGTGATTCTCGTAGCATTCAAACTCCTCATTTGGATGGTACGGTCAGATCGTAAACATTGACTTTCTCCAATTATTTAGGCTATCCTTTATTTCAATAAATATTTTTTATAGAAGTCTCAAATCTTGTGAATCTTGGTAGGCAAGAAGGATTTTGTAATTCCCTCAGTCTTTAGTGACTTTCACTTTTTACCTTTGACTTTCTAATCTACCCAGTCTTTAGTAACTTTCACCTTTCACCTTTGATCTTAAAACATTAAAATTTCTAGAGAGCAGGAATTGTCTTTTATCTGTTTTTGTAACCCCAACACTTAACACTGTGCCCCAAAACATAGTAGGTGATTAATAAATACTGATGGATTGATGGCATATTATAATTATCTGGGCACCTACTACACTCTAGACTACTAGACTGTAAACTTCATAAGGCCTTGTGGTTTCAGTCCAATTCTTCATCACCCCATTTTGGAGTTTTCTTGGCAGAGAAACTAGACTAGTTTGCTATTTCCTTCTCCAGCTCATTTTACAGATGAGGAAATTGAAGCAGACAAGATGAAGTGATTTGCCCAGAGTCACACAGCTAGCAAGTGTCTGAGGCCAGACTTGAACTTAAGAAGAGGAGCCTTCCCGACTCCAGGCTTGGCATTCTATCTACCTTAAATATATATATTTATTTTATATTATAAACTTCATAACACTATGTTATGAAAAACAACATAAGATGGCTGAGTCCAATTGCTTCATTTTATAGATGAGGCAACTGAGGCACCAAGAAATCACTCATGGAGTCACCCAAGATGAAGCATGTAGTAAGGGTTCCAACCCAGCTTCTCTGACTCCAAACACAGGGTTTCACACTGCTATCATTTGGCTCCCTAGGTCCATATACCTCCCCTCCTTCTCCAGTGGAGCAGTCACTCTAGTGACAGAGGATATTTATGTACTTTTGGGCAAGTCATTTAATTCACTGATCTTTCTTCAATTTCCTCATCTCTAAAAAGCTAGATGGCCTTTAACTTCCCTTCAGGATGGAAATATAAGGTGTTAAGTATATATTCTTTTCATGTTTTTATTTTTTTTTTTACAATTTTTGCATTTTTACAATTTTGAGTTCTAAACTCTCTCCCTTGAGAAGGCAGCCAACATATTATCAGTTATACATATAAAGTCATGTAAAACTTATTTCCATATTGGCCATGTTGCCAAAAAAAAAAAAAAAAAAAAAATCCAAACCCGGCAACAAAATGCAAGAAACAAAGTGGAAAAAAGATCGCTTTAGTCTGAGCGCAGACTTCATCGGGTTCTCTCTGGGGGTGGATAACCTTTTCCATAAAGAGCCTTTGGAAGAGTCCTGGATCACTGTATTGAGAGACAGCATGGTATCCTTGAGCTCCTCCCACCCCCACTCTCAGATTCATACTGCGACCAGGGCCCCCTAGAGCTCTGACGTCTGCAATGAGGGAGGGAGTTTTCTCAATCCGAAATCACCTGCACCAAATAAGTGACAAGTTCTGTCCCTATCCCCAGGCAGAGCGGACCCTAGTGTCAAAGGCTTTCCAAAGGCCTGAGTTCCAGAACTGGCTCAGACGCGTGGACAAGTCACTCCCTCCATCCCTATCTGCCGCTCAGTTTCCTCATCTGTAAAATGGGCATAACAAAAAGCCGTAGCTGAGAGAAAACTTTGTGAACGATAAATCCCTTTAGGAATGTTAAGGGTTTTTTTGTTATTATAACTTTATTACCGTAATAATAATCATGTGTCCGGCCCAGGGATGGGGGGGGGGGAGAGGCAGTAACCTCACATGGTCCCACCCTTCCAGAGATTTACACTTGTCTCCTCCCCTCCGGTCCCTCCCTCTCTTCCCCCTACCCCGGGACAGGGCGGGCCCGGGCGGGGGTGGGATGTGAATGAATGGGGCGGGAGGCGAGAGGAGGGCGCGAGAAGGGCGGCGCCCCACCCCCTCCCTCGGCCCGTCGCGGGGAGGACAGGCTCGGGTGATGGTGAAGGGGGGGCGGGGAGGAGGAGAGTGGGCGTGGCCAGATGACGCGCGCTGACGCGCGATCCCGGAAGCGGAGTGTCAGATGCTGAGGACTGGGGGGGTTGTTGTTATTCCCGAAGTCGGAGGAGGAGGAGGAGGCAAAGTGGGAAAGCGCGTCCCCGCGAGGAGTCGCCGAAGTCGGAGCAGCCACCGCGCGTCCCCGCCGCCGCCGCCGCCCCCCGCCAGGCCCCGCCGCGTGCCCGCGCCCCAGGTAAGAAGGCGGCTGCTGGCGGTTGGGTCGGGAGAGCCGGGGGTAACGGACCCCCCGCTGGACGGTTGGGCAGAGGGGGGGCGGGGCGCTTGAGGATGGGACCCGCCCCGATCTGAGGCTGGCGGCGGCGGCCGCCGCGGGGGCTAGTGCCCCCTCCCCACTTTCCAGGGTCCCGGGGTGGGGGGCGTCGTCGGCCCTCCTCCCATTGCCTGGTCCTTCGCCCCCTTCCGCTTTGCTCGCGCTGCCCGCACGTGCTGCCCCCGTTCTGTCTCGTACTGTCCCGCCCGGGCAGGGCCGGCGCTCCGCGAGCCTGGGGATCGTCCCCTCCCGCCTCTCCCTCCTTCCCCTGGACCGACTCCTTCCCCCTCCCTCTGTTACCCCCCAAATCGCTGAGTCATCCTTCTGGGGAGACACGTGCCCGAACCAGGGGGCGGAGGGGGAGACACGTGCTGACCGCCCCGCGGGGAGACCCGGGACCGGCACGTGGCGCCCCCGGACCAGGGCTATGCGCGCGGTGGGGTGCGGTGTCAGGAATCCGTCCCCAGCCCCCCTAAGAAAGCCTCAGATCCGCCAAAGCTCCCGCTTCGCGCCCCGAGAAAAAAAAGAAACCCTGCAGGGTGGGGTTAGAAAGGAAACTGGAGAAACTTTGGGTGCCCCCCATCCGAGAGTAAAGGAAAGCAAAAAGGAATAGGCACTGAGCCATGCCAGAGAGTTAGGGGTGAAGACGAGGGAGGGGCATCACGAGGGGGAGCATGCATGGGAACGGACCGGCTGGAGGCTAACCGCGGTGCTCTTCTGGCGGCCGGGCGCTGTCGGAGGCTGTCAGCGGGGGCTCTCCCCAGCCCGGGTGACAGCTGAACGAAAGGCGGAGCGTCGCCGCGCTGTTTCCAGCGGGCTGTCGGTAACCTGTCTGCCCACTGCTGCCCCGGACCCTTCCTCCGGTTTAGGTGAGCCGCTGTGTTTCCCGTAGGTGCCAGTGCTTCGCTGTAGTACGGAAACATCGGGAGGACTGGAGTTGTAACTTTGTATCGTATCTTCTCTGTCAGGTTACCCTGGCCTTTGGACTTACTTTTTTTTTTTTTTTTTTTTTTTAGTCCATCAATTGCCTCTATTTGATACATAAACTTCTAGATTTAGAAATCTGATGGCACTTCTTAACTGAAGTATGAGGGGTCTCATCCTAGTATATCTCAGTTGTTACCGACCTAAAATACCTGCTATCAAGTGGTCTCTGAGGAGGTTCAGCTTAATAATAGACTTCATTTGAATAATGTCTATTGTCATTTGGTGCTGTACATAGTACAAGCAGGTGACCAAAAGTAGTACCAGTAATCTTATGCCTCTGGTATATGGTCTCCATTACAGACCATTCTAGATAGTTCTAATCTGTTTAGGAAATTAAATTGGTAGGTTGAGTGACAAGCTTCAGAACATAAAAGGCTTCTTTCTGCCTTGTACTTAAGAGACATCCCCAAGATAAGGCGTGATGGCTTTATGTGCCAATTAGAAATCTCCCTGGGTTCTGGGATGTTTCATTTAGTTTTATTTTCCAGTTTAGAAAGTCTGGGAAGCCACTTCTATTTTTAAAATTTTAAAAGTGCTTAGAAAGTTAGAGGCATTTTTAATTAGCCATTTTAGAGGCATTTTTAATTAGCCATTTTAGACTACAGAAGTTGTTGGCCTTTCTAAATACCTTCGTGAAACCTGAGTGATCCGTTAAGAAAATGGCTGGAAAACCAGACCTAGGTAGTTAGTTACTTTTGCTGATAATCAATTACAACTAATTTTAGGGAATATTTACTCTTTCAGAATTTTAGTCTGGAATATTTGCACAGACAGGAAAGAGTGAATTGAAATGGAATATTCACATTATTACCCATTTGTACTTGGGCGTTATATATAATAATTAAAAATTTGTTCAAGATTTTTGAAAATCTTTTTCCATTTACAAATGAGGATACTGAGGCAAAAAAAAGTGACTCCTAAGGGATCAGTGGCAGAGGTGAGAAAAAGAGATTTCCAATTCCAGTCTTTTTTTCTCTAAAAGAAGTGCATTTTTTTTTAAATAGGAGATTAGAGAAACATCTCCAAAATTAAATATTTTCACGAAAGCCAGGTTTAAGAAACAAAGCCCCAAGCCTCCCATTTTAAGGTTCGATACTGGAATATTCCTCCAAGTAGCCCGGTCTGTGAGAAAGGGGATTCCTATAGTATGCTAGAGCCCGGAGCCTGGCCAGTCTAGTGAAAACCGGAAATAGCCTCCATTACCTTTCTAACGTTCTGACGAACCCTCCCATCCTAGGTTAACCAAGGCCAGATTTGATCCTAGGGAGGCTAAATGAAAATTTTAGCATGGCTGAGTCCCTCTCTCTCTTTGACCCCCGGAAGCCTCTGGAGATCGTGTGTGTGAGCTTGGGTGCACCCCACGCCCGCAAAGCACGGGCAGCCTCCAGCCTGGTTTAGGATTTAATTTATTTACCTTGCTGCTTCCGCACTGAGATAGCCGGTTCAACTTGTACACTCTCTCTTCCCTTGGTAAAGCTGAAAAGCCTTCCTATCACAGTCACTTCCTACAGATGACTGGCATTGCTCCTATCCAATAGCATTCAGTATACAACATCAGCCAGAGGGAAAGGGAATTTAACCCTGCTCTTACCAAAAGTCGTGCCGTGTAAAGAATGAAGGCAGTTGGGAAGTGCTTCCATAGTTGTTTATATATAAATATCTCCGTCTTTCTTGATCTGATGTGTGTGCTTTGAGCCTCGGGCTTTGGTGTCTTCGATTGTTATTTCTAGAGTGACTACTTTATAAGTTCTTAGGGGAACAAATGGGAACTTTTTCTTTTCCATTTGCCAAATCTTTGCAGTGAAGAACCTCATTCCTCTTAGTTGGGTTTCTTCTCGAATGAGAAATATCTAAAAAAGCAGAAACAATCACGGTACTTTTTGCCTGTGGTATTAGTACTCAGTTTATACACAAATAAACTAACTTTTTATTTGCCCTAACTCCCGGGCTGGGAGGGGTGAGCACTTTGGTTTTGGAAGGAATGTATTGTGTCTATCTTGTATTTTTAATTTTATGTTGGTTTATTTGTTTTTTTCATACTAATTTTGGCAGTCTAGAGAGAAACTAGGACATCTACTCCTTATTAGGTTGAGATGTTAGTTCCATTCCTGTTAAGCAGTAGATTTTTAGGAGCGCGTGTAATTTGCCTTACACACTGTTCTTCCCTCTACCTTTGTCCAATTGTCTTCATGTCCTATTGGCTTTGTAGAGGGCTCTGCTTTATTTCAATCCTCTTTAAAGGACATCCTGATAAGTGTAGATGAAGTGTAGATGTAGCTTAATGTCACACCATGTTTAGCTTATTTAAAACCTAATGTTTTTGTGTGTGTTTGGATTTTTTTATTTTTTGGTTTGGTTTGGTTTGGTTTTTGATAGACATAGTAAGAGAGATGATCGTAGTATCAGTTTAAAAAGCAAAACAATTTGATGGGGGTTGGGTGGAAATGGCATTTTGTGGAGCAGTATGAATGCATGCAAATAGCCGAGGTACCCTGCAATACATTGTCCCAGAAGGAAGAAACTTAGTCACTGTCATTTACAGGCTCTATGCTTCTCTGTCCACCTGTCATGTGCCCTGTCTCTACCCTCCTAAGATTAAATAAAAATTTTGGGGGGAGTTTTATAAAACAGAACCAGAAATCCTCCCAAGAATGAAATTTGCCTTCTACACTTAAACACAGTACAGCCTTTAAGGGAACCATTCCAAGTATAGCATTGCTTGACTTTCAAGGTGGTTGCTAAAAATGGGAGTTGAGCAGAGATTATTTGAGGAAGGCAACGTTCACTATGTGTCAGAATTGGCTGAATCCAATTTCTTTCTCTGACACTATTTGGATCTTTGTCACGAGCCTTTTTCAAACCATAAAATTTTGTCTACTCTAATTCTTACCTTAACCATAACTTCCCCCAGTATGTTTATACCCAAGCTCAAGCATGACTTGGTGATTATTTTCCAACTACTTATTTAAAAATCATATTGATAAAGTCCTTGAGTCTGAGGGTTCCTGAAACTCTTATTGGATTCAGGTTCTGGTCCATAAAGGAAATGGAAAGCTGGCCAGCTGAGAGAATTTTCTGCGTAGCTTCTCCTTGGAGCAGTAAACAGTGACTCACCCTTCTCTCTCTACTCCCCACCCTCCCCGGTCTCTGTTAATGGGAGTTATGGCTTAATACTTTTGCTTTCCATAATCCACAGTGTCGTCATGTTTCCCCCGTATTACTGTTTTAGGAAATTAACAATTGTCACTTACCTTGGGGAAGAGAGGACACTTCTAAAAAGGGATGAGATGGAGGTTCTTAGGATCATAGATTTAGAACCTGAAGGAACCTTAGAGGTCATGTAATCTAACTCCCTCATTTTGCAAATGAGGAAGCTAAGGCCTAGGCAAGGAAGACTTTATGATGAAGAACGTTCCTTTATTGTAGCCAGAAATTAATATGGTACCCCTTGGGAACAGAAGAATATTAACACTAACATCAACTCTTACCAGACTGTTTATCTGCCCAAGATTATGTCTCTGTGCATGGTTAATACATACTTGTACTACATTCATTTCCACAGTAAGTGCTAGGAGATGGGACTATCAGGAGGTTAGAGTCAGGTCAAATGAAATTGTAGGTAGTAGGCTTTGTCCTATAATAGCTTCAGCCTTGTTACTAACAGCAGTAGCAGCTAGGCTTGCCTTAAGTTCCAGTGGACTGCCATAGCTGCCTACTTCCAAATGCAAGGTGACCAGAGACACTATGGTTTTTAATTTAAATACAAACACATTTCTTGCAAGAGGGCAAGGCAACCAAGGTGTAACCTCCAGGCTACAGATGAGCTGGTGGAAGTGTTAAATGATAATGATGCTGGGGAGAGACAAAGTAGGGCACATATCTAGCAAACATGTTTGCAAGACAGAGGCAGGGGAGAAATAATTGACATTTTCACTGTTAAAGAATTTTTTTTTTTAATCTTCTGCTCTACAGAGTTACAGTAATGCCTTACTATGTAACCTTATCCAGTTTGGGGAACAAACTTGGGATTATTCCTAATCAAACAGGTATTTGCTGAATAACTACTCCCTATCTAGTGCTATGCACTATTAAAAGTGTCTTAAACTCAACTTTTATTACTTGTTAAAATAAATTTTACCAGAGAAGGTATAACTCATCAATACAGATTCCAGGTCTTAGTTATATGTTGCAAGTGATTGTTTTGCACTTCATCTGCTGCTTTTGTTTTCTTGATTAACATTGTGTATGTATCATTCTTCGATCAACGTTTTTATTTTTTTATTTCGGTGCTTTGTGTTTCCATGTATTCGAAATCATCACATCTAATACCTGTAATGATAAGAATAGCTTCATCCAGTGACAAGTTGGGGGAAGTGAAAGAAACTAAAAATGCACGGCTTAATATTCTTCATATATTGTGTCATCAAAAATAAGTTGTAAGTCTTAAAAATATATAGAAATTTACTCTTTCTCAAGAGACTTCAACATGTCACTATGTAACTTCAAGTATTAGAGACTATTAATCTATATATATATATATATATTATCCATATATATATATATATATTAATCTATAAATCAGTTCCTTGATTTTCTTTATAAGAAAAAATCCAAATTCTCTTTGAACATGGAAAGTAGAATCTTATCTGTGAGGGCAGCCATCACAAAGAGGAATAGGATGTTAGGATGCTTATGGCCTTTAATTGTGAATGTCCCTAAAATTAAGCCTAAAAAGTCACAGAAAGGGATCTATAGTAGTCATCTCTAGGTTGGCAAGATTGGACACCTAAACTACTCTAGAGGAGTTGCCTGTTCAAATCTTAGCTCGGAGGGAAAGAAATTCCATTTTTACTATGATTTTCTTTTTTTTTGGGGGGGGGTACATAACACTCATCTTCAGCCTTGTCCTCTATTATTTCTGTCCTGATTCCCAACTCCTTCAGACTCTACTAAAAGACCAACACCATGAGACCTTCTCCTGGATCTTCCATTTCTTTGAATTTTTATCACATAATAACCACAGTTTATTGATTTCATCAAGATTATTTAGGAGATCAAAAACATTTATGAGATCCTTTGTTTCCAAAGCAAATTAATTATCCTCTTAATACTTATTGAATGTACAGTGACATTTAGGTACAGTCTCTGGTTTGAGGTTAAAAATCCAGACTTCTTTGGGACCAATATTAAAAGATTGTCCTTGTCCAGTAACTAGTAGACAGACATATGGTAAATGTATAAACCTTCACAAGGATGCTTCTGTAGAACTAGAGGATAAATAAACACTCATAGTTATTAGTTGTAGAGAAGAGAGAAAACGACTTGCTAAATGCAACACAAATTAGAATTCTTAATATCAAATCCCAACATGATGATTAGTTCACTGAAATTCTCTGGCAACATCACTAAAATACAAAAATGTTTCCACACACAAGTATGCCTATTCATGCTAAAAATTTTGTTAGTTCATTTTAAGTCAGACACAATAATAGGAAGTTGATACTGCCAATGAGAGATTCAGTATCTGTGAACAGTTGTTAATGCAGTACTCCCTTATTTTAAGCCAATGGTAGAAAGGAAAACACTTGTTTAAACCATGTTGGCAAATTATAGTACCCTGCAATACTTGGTTTAAATTCTTGAAAATGTTGATTCTAGTCTCTAAAACCTTTGTGGTTTGAGTCCTGATTAATGCTCTTGATATGTATTTTCCTGACATGCGACCATTGCTATGGTACTTCCCAAATGTCACTGGTTTCCAAGTCCCATTTTAAAGATATTTTTTCTTTTAATTACATTCATTAATTCCACAAACAGCACTTTTATGAATATCTGACATATGTGAAACACATCTCTTTGTTTGCTTTCCCTCTGTAAATAGATAACATATTCTACTGTTAGTATTTTAAGAAATAAGAATTTGACCATTTTGTGTATCTTTAGATATATGTTCCATAAGATTAAATAACATAGAGTACCATTGTTATACTTTAGTGATTGGCCATTTTGGCAGTGCTCTCCCTACTGGTGGAGTGACATCCCTCTCTACTGTACACAGTCTCTGTGAATTGCTGTGACCAAAAAAATTTCATCCCTTGGGGTCTGCTGCTTCCTAGTAATGTTCCTCTCTCTGCCCTTAGATAAGTAGAGAAGCTGGTCCTTAGCTGACTCAGGGCTTTTTCGTCAGACATCCCCCCCCCTCCCCAATTGAAGTCTTCCTAACTGTTTAGACCTATTTTTTCAAAACATTAGTGAACTGGGGTGCGGAATAAGATTAGAAACTACTTGGAAGGACTCCCAATCCAGGAAGTGACAGGAAGTAACAATACAGGATTTATTTAAGGCAGTATAATTGGAAAGAGTATGCTTTAAATCCTTTAGTGAGGAGCTGGAAGGCAAGTATAGGGAATCATTATTTGATTCTGTAGAGTAGGGGGCAAAAAGGCTAGCATTGTATACATTTAATACTTAAAAATAAATGATACCATACTGTTTCCCAGTATGAATCTTACTATCATACTTTTAAAATAGTTTTGTGTTGAATTTGAAAAATGGTATGTTTGGATACTGAAATAAAGTAGAAGAAAATGCCTGGAGAGAATCTGAAATTGGCAAACCCTCCTGAATTTCTACTTGCTATTCTGACCTGATGCAGTGTGATCCTAGATAAGTCATTAACCAAGATCTCTCCTTTAAAGCCAGGTTGTTGAGCTGGGTGAATAAGAGTCTAATTGCTAGAAAAGCTAATAAATATATTATTATATTGCAGCATTAAGAACCTTGCAGGAAGAGTCTGCTTTCCAGTTTGGTGATTGTAGGCCTTCCATGTCCAAGGAGACAGTGTCCTATCTTATTTTCTAAAAGTAAAATTTAGCAAAGGAAAGAGAGAAGCTTGCTGAGGAGACATTTGTTTTTCCTTTAGTCCAGGAATTTCTTAACCATTTTTGTGTCATGGACCCCTTTGGCAGTCTGGAGATGTCTATGGAACCCTTCTTAGAACAAATTGTTTTTTTTTTTTAAATAATTGAAGGAAATGCCTGATTTCAGTTAGAACGTAGCAAAAATAAAAATGTAAAAAAAAAAATTTCCATTTAGATTTACAGACTCTCCTGAAACCTATCCATAGACTCCTTGGGAGTCCATGGCTATTGTTCAGTTGATTAATTGTCTCTGACTCTTTTTGACCCCATGGATCCAATGTCCTTGGCATTTTATTGGCAAAGATACTGGAGTGGTTTGCCATTTTAATCCTTAGTGGATCTTTTTGTCAGGCAGAGGTTAAGCAACTTGCCTAGACTGATATAGTGAAAGAGATCTTTGAGGCTGGATAGAGATTCAGGTCTTTCTGCCTTCAAGCCCAGTGTTCTGTCCACTAGAATGCCTCAGGTGCCATTGGCCAAAAGGGGAAAACCAAACCAAACCAAAAGACCCCGTTTTAGACTCTTGATTCCTTAATCCATTTATATGGCCTTTCTCTATTCTCACCTCACTTTATCTGGGCCCCTAGTGAATGACTTTGAGGCTCTAGATTGGTTTTGTCTATGGATTTTGGGGTTCTAATTTTTTTTGTTCTATTTTTATTTAGATTGTTTGATTATAAAAAAGATTTGGATACTAGGTAGTATGTAAATACAGGTCTATTCATTCCATTTACATATGTAGGAACCTATCAAATTGAACCTCTGTTTTGATATTAAATAGGTAGTTGACTACCCCATATACAAAAACAGTAAACATTTTAATAGAATACTATTCTGTGATATGACCAACACATTGGAGTACAAAGATCAGTTTTTGCTATTCTGGAGGACCATAGCAGTTATATATATTGGAATATGCTCATCTCTCTGTCCATTACTGTTCTAACTGAATGAAATCAGTCTGGGCTCAGCAAGATGGGATAAAGTTCCAGTTTCTTCAGTGTTGATAGATGCAAGCCCCTCATAAAATGGCCAATGCTTGGCCAAGGGGAGGGCCATAGCCCTGTCATAAGATCATAGATAGCTATGAGTGACCTCAGAAGCCAGCTACTCCAGCCTCCTCATTTTACAGACCAGGAAATAGAGGCCCAGAGAAATTAAACGATTTATTTGAGTCCTTAGTTATGAGAGTAAAAGGGAGATATCTCTTTCATATTGTATGTGTAGCCTCCACAGAGTCCTGTGGAAAGTAAGTCAACTTGTGGATAATTTAGTGTGGACTAATCTATCCCCATATTACTTTTGTTATTTCTCCTTTTTGTATCAACCATTCTTATAAATAAATGTATTATTGGACCACACACTCATCATTCATGGATATTAGCAGATTGACTTTCTCTCAGGCTCCTAAGTAGGCAATCAAGTTTTCACTTTTTCATTGACAACTTGAAAGCCCAGTGAATGAAAAGCAAAGTGCTTTTTTGTGCAACCAGTGGATTTGAGTCAGGTTCTCCCCTTTCTCCACTTTGACTTTGCTTTGCAGCTTAACGCTGCCAAATGCAAGCAGTGGGGACTCAGCATGTGTATCCTTGTAGGGATGGGAGGGGTTTCTGGTTCTGTGGGAATGTGAGCTCTCAAACTCTGTAAACAGCTGGTGACTCATTGCATAGCTATGTCACAGACTGACTGCAAGGCCTTGTGCTCTGATGCTCTGTGTGTGCGCGCCTGCGTACATGCGCGTGCGCCCGCACACATGTTGGAATAGATACTGAAGCCTGTTCCTTTTGGACATGGAAAAGTTTTTCATCACTTTCCCAGCTGCCGGGCTCCAGCAGGTCGGTCACTGGGACAGTTTGAGCAGTGCTGATTCCTAACTATTTTCTGTGAAGCTATTTTGACTTCTGGTACCGAGTTAGAGGGGAAAGGGTCTCAGAAAAACAATTATGTCATGCCAAACTGATAAGAATAGATTGGAAATCCCAGAACAAGTATTTTCCATTTGTTGATGATCATTCCTCTGCAACCTTTCCTATTCCATCCATACACAGGCAATACAACTGTACTTAAGAGTTCATTCTTTTTGGACCATCTGAAAGTAGTCCTAAGATGCCCTCTGAACCTTTATTCCAATATGATTCTACTCATTTTTTTGGTGGGTATATGTTATTAACATGCTCATAGAGAGCTCGGTCGTGTTTTTACTAGGGGCTACTATTCTAATGGGGTTATTTTTGTAGGTTCTCTTTTGAAGATCTGCTTGTACTACATCATTTTTCCCTGTTTCTTTATAACTCCAGAGAAGAGGGTCCTCGGAAGACAAGGTGCAGAAAGGACAGAAGGAGAAAGAGTAGAATGTAAGCTCAGAGGGCAGAGGGTCCCAGGTGCTGCTGCAGCCAAGGGATTCTGTGCCAGAGCTAATTTATCACAGCTTGTCTCCTGGCAGCCTATGCTGTAGGAATGAAAGTGAGACAGACTAAGGGAGATCAAAGCAGGCAGGGGAAATGGAAAATTATCCACCCTGTCTAGTCCATATCAAAAAATAGAGATTTTCATGTGGCCCCATCCTTTGGAGTCAAAGGATCTTCTCCATATCCACTCTGTCTTTCTAGGTCTATCTCTCTGATTCTCCTCCTTCTGTCACATCTTGCTTAGCATTTGGGAAGGTTAAGGGAAGGAGGTAGCAGCTTGTATATTAGTTGTTCATGCTCAGGCAAAGCAGCTTGCTGTCAAGCCTAGTTCCTCTTGACCCCTTGGCCTTTCAGCCCCTTCCCCAGTTGTTTGGGGATATGAATGAGTTTGTTTACTGTCTGTCGACCTCGTGATGTCTTTGCACAGACATGACCCAAAGTCATTATTCCTTTTGGGCTTCTTGGTTTCCATGACTACCATCTCAGAGTTGGCTACTTTCCCAAGGTCACCATGGCAACTATCAGAGGGGAATCATGCTTGGGATGCTTTGGCTGGGTTTTTCATGAATGATTAGAATGTGTGACACAATGCAGACGTGAAAATGAGAAGGGAGGGTGGAGGGGACTGGTTGGTGGGTGACTGAGTCGGGAGAACTCCCGCCAGACACAGTCTGTGTGCTCCCTCCATACACCCAGTGCTGCTGCTGCCCATCTCACTCTCCAGCTACAGGCTTCGAAATCCAGCTCATTGACTCCCTCCTCATCAGGGACCACGGGGTAGTCTCAGCCGGAGTCCTTCCACGCTCTTCAAATCGTGGGGTCAGGATGTTGTGGGCAGCATAGGAGGAGGTGGTGATGTCACAACTGCAGTGCCCTTTTCCGCGGTAGGTACTTGATGGGCGGGCTCACCTGGCAGCATCGATGCTCTGGAGGCAGGGTACCAGGAGGAGGGACCCGGGGCTAGGTTTGGGTTGCAAATGTTCCAAAACAAGAGTTCATTATGAGAAAGCAAAGTGACAGCAAAGGATGTCATCTCTCTGAAGGGACTACCTTGTGCTTGCAGTCAGGTCTCTGGGCTATAGACCTATAGGAAGGTGGGAAATGATGTTTCTCAGGGTGTGGGTGTGTTGTAAAATATTGAGCAGTGCTGCCACTCAGGCATGAGGTTCAGGTTTTCACCCATTACCATTCTGTAAATTGTTGCTTCGGTTTTCAGAACATGCTGTCAATCTCCATTACAGCTGAAAATGTAGCTCCTTGTTCCAAGTGAGGAATGTCCATGGGTGGTATTTCATTTATAAAAGACACTTTTCCTAAAATACAGAACTAAGGAATATTAAAAATCTAATCAATGGATATCACAGTGAGGGGGGAGGGGTTACTAATGCTAAATACTTGTTTTAAAACAATACGTTAACCACTGCACATGGGACCCCTGAATACCAAGAGCAAAAATATCTGTGGCTGTGAAAGTTACACTGTACCATCACTTTTGGGGTGGTGTCCTTTCTGGACCTCCTTTTAAAGAATATAAGAACTTTTGGCCTTCAGGACCGTGGCTCTTCATTCATCATGGTTAGGACAATGTTTATAGTTAGCTCCTCTCTGGAAGGGAAAACATCAGCCCTCTGAGAATAGTATATCAGAAGATCCTTCTGGCATTCTGAGCCTAGGCATTTCTTAACCTGTGTTGCTTGTTTGTTTATTTTTTTTCCAGTTGCATTTTCCAATCAGTTCTGTCCAGGTGACTGTGCCCAGGTTATGACGACTAATCCTAAACCAAACAAGGCATTAAAGGTAAGAAGGAATTCCATTTAGGTAGTTTCAGGTAGATCCCAAGAAACTTCCAGAAACTTGGGACAGGTCACTTGTAAGGAATAATACCTTGTGTGGTGAGTATCTTTTATTCCATAGTTCAGAGCACTAGCTGACCCTACATTCCTAATAAGGACCTGTGTTCAGGTTTTGTTGGATTAGAATTGCTGGCCTAGAAAATCAAGTGAAGGAGAGATGATGAGAGTTTCTAGGGGCACCTAATCCCTTGCTAGCTCAGTTCCAGTTGGTGGCAGAATATTGAGGCTTCTTAGGTTCTGATTTCTGGATGCTTTAGAATGAAAGGTTGAGGATTACTTTTTTGAACCAAAAATCAGTAGTCTGAGACTTTGCTCTTGAAGGGCAGGCAGGAACTGTTTCATATTCTGTCTTTGTATAATACTTAGCAAATGTTTCATTGATCCTGTTCTTTGAGCATAGAAACCCTCTCAGATGCACTAGGAAGGAACATCTGAAGCTTTTCCTCTGGAGGAGTAATGATTAGAAACCTGGAGAGAGAAGCAGGAGAGTAGATAGTGATATATAGGCAAGATTTTTGTCTGCCATGTCTGTAATCTGATAGGTTGGTTGGTTTGTTTAGGTTGGGCTTGGGGGGGGGGTTTATTTGTTTATTTGTATCTTTTTTTTTCTTTTTTCAGTGTAGGGCCTTCTAATAAAGTGTGTGGATTTAATAGACTTCTTTTCTGGAAGTTGAAATAAGTATTTTATTTTGATGTGGGGTGTGTGACTAATAAAATTTATTGCCTTCTTGTGTTAGTGGAGGATTCTAAAACAGCCTGTCATATACATGTTTGGAACAAGTTCCTAGCTTGCCTAGCTTATATACATATTCTTATTTAGTAGTTTCTTTGATATATTCATGAGAACAATGCTCCTCAGTGCCATCCCTCCAAAACACCTTTTGTCAAGTACAGCCATGTTTTACCTTTGAGGAAATATAGGAGACAGGTCTACACATTGCCTTGTATAACTTTGTGAAGCCCCCTAGGCATTGCTCTGGATTCCTCTCTACAGCCCACTTTAGGAATCCCAGTCTCCTCCTCTTTGCACTCGTAGACAGCAGGATGAAGTCACCCATTTTCCTAACTGTTAACCTGGGCCTCCGGTCTCTTACTAGGTAAAGAAGGAGTCAGGAGAGAACGCCCCGGTGCTCAGCGATGATGAGCTGGTGTCCATGTCTGTTCGGGAGCTCAACCAGCACCTCCGGGGCCTCACCAAGGAGGAGGTGATTCGCCTGAAGCAGCGCCGGCGCACGCTCAAGAACCGAGGTTATGCCGCCAGCTGCCGCATCAAGCGGGTGACCCAGAAGGAGGAGCTGGAGCGGCAGCGGGTGGAGCTGCAGCAGGAGGTAGAGAAGTTGGCCCGAGAGAACAGCAGCATGAAGCTGGAGCTGGATGCTTTGCGCTCCAAATACGAAGCTTTGCAGACGTTCGCCCGCACTGTGGCCCGTGGACCCATTGCTCCCACCAAGGTTGCCACCACCAGCGTCATCACCATTGTCAAATCAGCTGAGATATCATCCACCTCGGTGCCCTTCTCAGCTGCATCCTAGTGTTCCAGGCAGCTGCAAGTTAGAGGGAGGGCAGGGTGAGGGCGGGTGGGACTGGCAGCCCTTTGAGAAGGGGATGGGAAATGTCTCTCGTCCTTGGTCAGTCTCCTCAGTCCTGTCGAGTCAATGTGTCTCCTCACAAACAGTGCAGACCACCGCAAAGGCACCCTCAATGGCTCTTTCATAGTGGCCTTTGATGGTTTATGACAGGAATTTGAGTTTGGGTGTAGTATAAGGGGAAAACCTATTGTTGAACAATCCCATCCAACTCCCCTTTCCTGTTTCACCCTTCTTCCCTGCCCCCAGATCTTTCTTTCCACTCTTTGTCACTCTAACAAATCTTGTTATCAAGGAAAAGTTTATTTCTTGAGGTGCCTCTTGGACATTTGGCAGCCAGGAAATGTATATGGAATCCCAAAATTCTCCATAAAAGGGAGAATTACTCCAGAAGATTCCTCTGTCAGCCTATGGCAACTATTGTTCAAGGGGACCTCTGCACTATCTCCTTGCCCACCTGAAGAGGCAGCATCACATCTGTTTTGTGCTTAAAATGAAACTGAAGTGGTGACTCTGTAAACATGAATGATTTGAGATGTACCAGTTATAGAAGGCTCTCCGTTTTTTAGCTCATATTTTCAACTTTCTTCCCCCTCCTTTAAATTTCTCCTCTCCCCTCTTCTCCCTCTCCTGCTATATCCCCTAGTCATGAGGAATAAATTTTGGGTTCCTGACATGACTAAATGTCTGGCTTCCCTCCCTGAGCAAGACCTGAACAGAAGGCATGTGGTGCAGCTTAGTTCTTCCAGGTGTTCCACATTTAGAATGCACTCACAGCCCTGTTTTAGCAGTTAGCTTAGGATTCCCTGGTGCTCCAATAAAGGATGTGTGGAAAGTATTAGGTAGGGTTTCGTGTGTGTGCTCATGCACACGTGTGCACAGCATTCCCCAAGGGAGATATCATAGCAGTATTACCGGGCAGAAACTGAGCAGTGGCAAGGGGATGTCTGTTCCACAGAGGATTGATTGAGTACAAAGGTGTTATTTAAGGAGTAACAAAATGTTCAGGATGTTCTCGAGAGTATAGCCAGCTTGAGAACTTCAGCAGGGAGGAAGTAGCATATATGCTGGGGAAACCAGGACATCCAGATACCCCCTTATATGCAAACAGGGTGATTGTTAGAGCATAGGACGCAAAAACAACCTCCTCTTGTTCCATGGGGAGGCCTTCCTCCATGGGACCAGCTGCCAAAACAGCACACAGGTTATTGGACACTGGCAGAGAGGAGGGAAGCTTAGAGGAGGAGCCAATGTACTTGTTCATTGATTTAGAACTGATCCTCAGGTAGGCATTTCAGAACTGATGTCAGCCTCCTTCCTTTAGCCTACGTAAATAGTGTCTTGTGTTCTAAGGGTCTGCATGTGGTCAGCTCTTCTCCATGTCAGTGAGAATATTGAGTCTTTGAAACACAGGAATTTTAAGGGACCCAGAGAAGAAATACCAAAAAGAAGAGTTTTTGTTGGGGCGATAACCTGAAGAAGATAAGCAAAACCTTTGGTTCTACAGAAAGAAGGTGAGCAGGATTAAGGGTGTTGTGGAGGAGAGGAAGGAGATAGGAACAGAGGTGCCAGATCATTGATGATGTGAACTGGTATTTGGTAGCTGGAAGGCACTGTTTTGTGCCAGTGCTGTTCTGTACTACTGTACGCTTGATGTAGTGGTTCCTATTTGAGAAGAGACAGGAAGTAGCCTTATGAGGGCCAAGAGAGTGGGGTGGAGAGTAGATAGGGTCTAGAGAGAGAAAGGGGTCAAGGAGAAAGGTTATCTTGTGTCATTGGAAGAAATCGAAAATGAGTGTTACAGAAGAGACTAGAATGTGATTTGAGGAAATTATTGACATGATTGACTAAAGAAGGTAGCTTGTGCACACCAGAGAGGAAGTATGTTTTGAAGTTGATTACTGAAAGCTTAAGGAGGTTTACCAGGTGAATCCTTGAAAATCTAATTGTACTCTTCTACCACTGCATAAAAGATGAGGGGAATCTGTGCAACCTTGGTGCTCAAACATTGTCTGAAGCCTTTAACTTGCTTTTTCTTTCCTGAGCAACTGAGCCATCAAAGATCTCACAGTAATGTTTTCCTGTGGCTCCTTTCCATGGAGAGTAGTAATAGTAACCTCAGAACACTTTCTGGATGACTTTATTAAACATTTGGGAAGGTGTTTATTTAGCATTACTACTTCCATATCTCCCACCTACCCTGCTAATAGATTTGGTGTTGACTGTTAAGGTTGGGGAATGAAACTGAGTTAGGGTCACGTTTGCTGATCAGGAAGCATATCCTTTAAAGTTCTCTGGATCAGCTAAGTGCTCTGGTCTACCAGGTTCAGTCTAGATTCTTTACTATATGTGTAGATACCTGTGTGTTTGTCTGTAAGGGTGGGAGGTGGGGAAGAGGAAGAGTGGGATGTGACTCCTATCAATGGGCTTTGGGGAAGCTTAAATGTACCATAGCCCAAGATCAATCCTACACTTGGCTTTGCTGGGTTCATGAACAGAAAGAAACCTTCCTCTTTCCCCCAACCCTTTTTTCCAGCTCCCTGTTCCTATTTCCCTCTTACTATACTCTTCCTCTCCCCACCCCAACCCTAAACAAAACAAGCTGCAGAGGACTTTAAGGGTCCTTAACCACATAGGGAGGGTATCATAGGAGTGACACAGGCCCTAAGGGCTGAATCTTTGTTCTGTTCTCTGCTGTTGGAATAAAACAAGAAGTATCTGAACTTCTCCAGTGGCACTGCCATGTGGCTGAATAGTTTTCCATTTCCTGGAAGAGTGCCAAAGGGTTTGGCCAAGCTGAGAGCCAGGTCTCTACCAGTAGGCGCTTGGATTCTTCCAAAACAAGAGGCCTGAGTGTTAATAAAGCTGTTGATACCATAGCCATGGTAGGTAATCCATATTGGATATCAATACGGACCACGTGGAAATATTTAAAAAGAGAGAGAAAAAGTAAATATATATATATATATATAAATATATAAAATTATATACACATTTTATCGTACAGATTTTTCGTAAGCAAAATTAATTTTTTTTCCAAGTTTGATACTGTAAATCTTTTATTAAAAATAATTGTCAGGTCAGGAATCTCTGACCTGGCAATTTGACCTGGAGGTGGAGAATGGGAGTGTCTTCCCTTCTTCACCCCTAACTTCTGCAAATGAGTCATAACCACAGGCTCTGTGTAAGGAGGGATCTGTTGGCTGCTCCCCAACCCAGTTTCCCTCTTCCATTCTGAGAGGAGCTCTGGCTCTAAGGCCCATGCATTCTAAACTCTATTCTGCATGACATTCCTCTGAACCACTGCCCTAGGCTTGGAGGATGACCCCAACAAGGGCTATAATCCCCCCCCAGATGTCATGCCTTGGCATTTCATCTCCCAGGTGCTCCAGCCAAATCCTCTTCCCTACCCTGCAATCTGCCCCACAGATCCCCTTCCCAAGCCACAGGATTTCCTGTCAACCCCCACTTTCCAGGGTAGTTTTCATTTTGAAGTTCTGGTGTCCAAGGCTAGTGTTTCTGTTCTTCTTGTTTGTAATACCCAGCAAAGACAGAGAAAATGGGCTTTTAGTATCATTGTTGTCACATAGTTGATGTGCCCTCAGGATGGGAGAGGGACAATGTTGTGCATGGGCAAGTAAACTTTCATATTGAATTCTTGACCTGTAAACCCTTTCCCAGATTGCAGGGATACCCAAGAGTAACAGTAGATCAGTAGCTGAGCTTGCCTGGTCACCTGAAGGAACTTTGGAAGTATGGGCAATCTAACATCCGACAAATGCCTGAAATCTAAAGCTGTAGGTGAAGTAAGGAGCAATGCATTTAGTGGTAGAAGAAGAGAAAACAAGGCACCTGGGGGGAAGGGGTAGAGAGCCATGGGATAATGCTAAGAAACTTTGGTATCCCCTGGAGATGGTGATGGGCATAGGCTGGCCGACAGAGGTAACATTTTTTTCTCTCTCTCTTGCCCTCCCTTTCAAATCATTGAAACTTCATTGTCACAATTTTAATATTTTGGTTGGTTTTCTTTTTTAATTTAAGAAAAAAAGTCCATGACCTTTATGTAATGTGGATTTGTTTTCCTTTTTCTCTTGTGCTTTAAATCTTCTGGGACCTTTCCATAGAAGGCAATTCCTTTGCTTATTTCCTTCCCCCTGGCCCTCTTCCTCCCCAAATGATAGGGACAGTCTGTTTTAAGTTTTTTAGCACCAGCTCATTCTGTCCTCTGTGGTTATTCAGTAATTTCATTTCAATATTTATTTTTGTGCTGCTTTTTTATTATAATATAAATTATTGAGAATATACCAAGTAATGTGGATTCCTGTTTGTATGGCATATAGCCCAGTGTTTGTGTCCATCACTTTTCTCTTCTGACAGCCACAACGTAATTTATTGCTGTACATTTAGCTGCTGTGACTGGTTTTGTACCTTTCCAATAAAGCATTTTTCTGGTTTTGGATCTGTTCTGGTGTGCAGTCATTGTTTCTTCACTTTGGATTGATAACTAGCTTGTGAGCTGCAGCTGCTTCATGTCATCCTGTTAAAGATGTCCCAACCCTCTAGCACAGCTGCCAGCTTCACTGCCACGTCTTATGACAGTAAGAAACACTGTCGTCCCCAGCCACACACACATTGAAAATAGGGCATAGCATGGACTTAATACTGAAACAGACCTTAGAAAACATTGTTAATCACCCTCCTTTCATAGATAAGAACTGTGTAATTTTCAGGTTTGTAAAGCACTTTTCATGTGGTTGCATTTGGTACTTAACAACAACCTTATGATAGATGCTCTTAATATCACCATTTCACAGATGAGGAGGCAGGCCAAGAATGGTTCAATGATTTGCCCAGGGCACAGCTACTAAGTGTCTGAAACAGGCTTTAAGCTTCAGTTTTTATGACTCTCAAGTCCAACACTATCTACAGGAACACCCAGCTACCTACATGGTGAGCAAACACAGTCTTGGAGGTTAAGTGACTCACTCATTCTAATGCCCCATAACACCATCAGAACAAGGACAAAACTTCATCATACTACATTTGAAAATTTGCCAATCTAGTCTAAGAAAACATTCTCCAGACTGCACAGCTAAGTCTATATTTGTGAAATCAGCATTGCATTGACCTATCTTAGCAAGAAGTGGAATTGCAACCAGTCTGTAAAAGGGGAGACAAATATAGCAGTCTGTCTATAGCCACCTATCTTATTTTCCCATATCAAAGCATCACAGCCATCTAACCTAGGCTAGAATCCTCTCTACCATGTATACAAATTTGGAAGTGAGGGGTGATAGAAAAGTGGCTAAGAGTGGCCCATATTGATACTTTTTTTTATGTGTCTGATGTGAGATGTGAACCACTTTGTACTGACCTCAAGTCCAGTATTTTGTCTAATATACCATCTTGCCTCTCTTGACTCTCATTTCTCAGGTGAAATCTATTATTCTAATCCTTTTTATAATGGAAGTTTCTCATAGCTTAGAACCAAATTCTAACCATGTCCTTAGTTCAAATTTTTATTGATGCCCTAACTTGACAAAGGTTTAATTAGATTTATTTCTTAATCTAAAAGTAGGAGATCCATTAAGACAGGTTTGGGGTTCTATGATTTAAGACTGATAATCCATTGAAACTTATCACCTCATTGATGTAGGGGTTTCATATTCTCCCATTAATTTGCTGTAAGGATATATCCCAACATAAGTCTTCCTCAAGTTCTGGGAGGATATAGGAGAAATCCAGTCCTGATCTATTGAAGATAAATATGTAATGATCCAGATTCATTGGCCTCCCCCATTTGAATATAAGAAACCTTTTAGGGTCAGAAATGTTTTCCATTTGTGTATCTGTAACTGGCACATTGTAAGCCATATATAAATGTTAGAGATGATGAATGTTGCCACTAACAAGCTCCTCAGTGATAGGTCATGGTTTAATTTATCTGGGAATTGAATTAACCAAGTAGGTTTGTGAAAACCACATAGGGTTTTTTCTCCTACTTCCAAAATCTTGAATTTTAAGTCCTTTACGGTTAGCATGTTAGGCCTGCAAAGAATACTTTGTTGTCCTGGATTCTCCGGAGGCTTTGGAAGAAAACTGGGCCTGTCTCTTCTTGACCTTCTGGCCAGAAGCCCAATTATCTCCTGGCAAACAATTGTTACAGGAATTATCACGTCTAGGGAACTGAGATAATATAGGTGAGCTAGTAGATACCTGGGAAATGTCCCTACACAACTTTTAATAATTTTAGCTCCTCTAAGTCCTTGATGAGATGCAAAACTAGAAGAGACAATTATTAGCTGAGAAACACAGAACAAACCCAAACAAATCTCCATGTGGACATGGCCACAGAATGTTAGGGGTTTCTGAGTTAAAACTCTTCTCTGCCTAACTTTGAAGTGTGAATTTGGGAGTTGCTTCATTAAGGAGTGACAAGACAAGACCAGAAAACAGATAGGGCTTTAGCAGCCTGGGAAAGCTACAGATATAGAATTATAGGATAGGATATTCAAGCTCTAATGGACCATGATAGTTATCTAATGCTAGTCTCAAACTCAAGCAGAAACATATTGACAGAAAACCACCTATCTGTTTCTATCATATTTTATTTATTTTCTAAAATATGTCCCACTTACATCGAATCTGGTTTGGGCCACATCTGGTAATATTGTGGGCTCTAGATGGGTCAGACCCTGTGTTTGACACCTCTGGTTGAGTTTAATAACCCAAAAGAAACTTTAAGGAGAGAAAAACAGATCCAGCTAATGACTTAAACAAGATCCCATGTCAGTTAGTGGGCAGGACTGGATATCAGGTCATAGAATCATATTAAAGGTAGAAGACCAACTCCCTCCTTTTAAAGATGTACAAACTCCTGACTTAGTCCAGAACTCCTTACACTGTTCCATGGTAACAAGGTTCACATCACCTGCACATTTATTTAACTGTTATAAATTTGAGGACATGAAACTTTTAAAAGGGCCTTACTTTCCCTTTCAAAAACAAGATAAGGATAATTTGAGGAAATGAGACCATTCTAAGCCATACTCCTTTTTTGAGATAATCTTGTGCTATTCAACACACGCCTGTGTTTATTGCAGATGTGCTGACCCAGAACTAGTCTGGATCTATTTTTGACTCCCCTAAATAATACTAATGGCTCTAAGGTTTTATTTATGCTCATCTTTTTGACCCTCACAACAGCCCTGTGGGGGAAGTGCTACCACCCTCATTTTACAAGTGAGGAAACTGTGGCTGATAGGGTAAGGGTGTCATAAAGCTTGCAAGCTTCTTATTGAAACCCAGGTCTCCCTGACTTTAAGTCCAGTGCTCTCTCCACTGATTCAGTGCTCCCCACTGACCATGAGGATCTCACAGGAGTCTGGGAATGTTGCCTTCCCCAAAGCTTCATTTGCCTAATGCAGCTGGCCAAGCTTTGACAGCTGGGGCCGGCTTCCCTACTCCTTCAGAAAGTGGACCGGCTATAGGATGACAGGAGCCAAAGACTCCAGCCACAGGAGGGCAGAATTCATAGCCCGTGATCCAGCTCAGCCAGGCTGCTGGCCAAAGGTCCGACCTCCTCGACTTGAGGCTCCCAGGGAGCTGGGGTGGATAATTTCAAGGCGGTTTATGGCCTTCCTCCTCACCATTCAGATCAGCACATCGGAGACTTTTGTTCGGCCCCTTAAAACGTCATGCTTGTGGTGGGATCTCGGGTTAAGTCCATCTGGTGCCGGACCTCTACCAAACAAACTTGCAGGTCGTGTGTTTTGTAGTCTGACCAGGGAAGCAGAAACATGGGTGTGGCCCCACCAAGTGGGGGTGGGGAGGGAGGGAAGGCAGCCCCAGGTTTGCCAGCAGCAGTGGAGACGGAGTGATAAGAGAAAGACTTTCCCAGGCCGCTCAGCCCAGGCTGGACTGGAAAAGTCGCTGCTGTATCTTATCACAGAGTCCGGCTTTGGGTGCGTGTGAGGGGCGGCCAAAAGTGGGGGCAGGGATTGGGAACGAGCGGGCAGCCTGCATTCCCACCCTCCAAGGCGCCCCGGAATCAGAGCTCTCAGCACCTGAGACTTTGTCGTTTCTCTTCTGCTAACTCTTGACCTGAAAACAGACACTGGCCCGGGGAACCTGAGAAGCAGCCCCAACAACTCACTTGTCTCAAGGTGACTCCCAGGGGTTCAGCTCCCAATCCAGTCACAGTCTGTCCACTATCATTCCCCTCCCCTTCTAGCCATAACTTAGCTCACTCGGGGTGACCTTGCACACAATTACTTAGCAAACCCTGGGTATTCAATTTTCCCTCCATTAAAGAGGGATGACAGTCCTGCCCCCTGAAGGACCTTGTAAGGATGAAGATCACCTCCGGAAAGCCCGAGCAGCTAACACAAAGGGTCCCATCAGGCTTCCGATGCACCCTGTGATGGCTGGGGAGGCTCAGGGGTAATTCCTGGCTGCTCCCACACCCTTCGGCCCAGTTTCAGCCTGACCCCACATGAAGGTTTTAGCTAAGCCAAGAGATCGACTACACAAAAATAGAAGCCAGACATCATTACGGGGAAACCCCCAAAGAACATTTATGTATAAATAAAAGCAATCCGCTTGGAAGTCTGTGATACCTCGTGGTATGTCTCACGATCCTCTGACCCTTGGCACAGCTGGGAGGGGGGCACTTGGGGGTTACAGCCCGCTCCCCCCTTCCTGGACAGGGAGTACCTCAGGCGGCCCAAGTTGGTCACTGACAAGTGAGACTCATGCAGGCTGCTTTGTTTTAAAGGCTGCTCAGGCTCTTGGACTTAACTTTCCAAGTCTGTTCAATCCCACTTAGCCCATCACCTGCCCGTCCCCGTCCACCCCAGCACTAACATTGAAGAGAATTCTACTGTCAGTTTTTGGGGAGAGGAAGAGAAACTGACCATGGTTCCTGCGAGTGTTTGTTTTTAATCTTCCCTAAATTTACTTTGATGTGCAGGGGATAATCTCCAGCAGAAACAATTAAAACCAGTCTAGTCAAGTTTCTGGCCACCTCCTGGTGGTTTCGTGGATCTCACTTTGCACACCACCTCCCATATGCTTCCTCTGCTTCTCTGCACGGGCTGTCCCTCTCCCCTGTGCCTGGGACACCTCTCCTCACCCTTCTTGCAATCCCTAGATTCTTTCAAGGCTCAGCTCATGTGCCTTCACCCCTCCTCCCCCCGTTGTTACTGCTTATTCTTCCCTAACCTGCCTTCTCAAATTCCTTGTGTTTATTTACCTATTGATTTGTTTTTATTCCCCAGTAAAACATAAGTTCTTTGAAGGCAGGTACTATTTTTCATTTCCGTTTCTGTATCCCAAGTGCAAAATACTTGTGTTGATACTGTGCTGGACTGAACCCAAACCAATCCCCCCCCCCCCTGCTCCCTGCAGCCTGCTCTGCAGGGGAAGGAATGGGTTCCTAATTCAGCAGCAGCTCTGTTTTCAGCCAGACCTAATCAGACTCACCCCGTAGTAACCCATACAAACCGTACAGATTAGTGGGACAGCCCTTCCACCGCTGTCTCCTGTCTCTGCTTCAGTCTGCTTCAGATGGGGAGGTGTAGCATGCAGCGTCAAGGGAGGGGGACAGGGAGGGTCTTTGGTGGCACCTATGACAGATTCCAGTGCAAAGCGCTTTGGGACGTTCTGGTTCTTGGCCGTAATGGGGCAGAACTTTGAAGTGTGACATCCATGCAGATGTCCACTGGCTTCTGGGTAACTGAGGAACAACACTGTGTGGCAAGGGGAAGTCCTAGCAGTGGTACCCCACGGATTCTCCACAGCCTTTGCTGCCATCTGTAATATTCCCAAGAAAGTGGCTAAGCAAAGAGACCATCAGATTCTCTGGATCAAAGGTGGAGTCTCGTTCCTATAGAGATAGAGGTCAGGTCAGCTTGGAGGTAGCCCCCGTTCTCACGCTCTTATTCAAAATGAATAGTCCCTTTATCTTTGGGGAAAGGAAGAGAAATAGAACATGATTCATGTTTGCTTTTAATCCTCCCTGAATGTATCTTGATGTGCAGGAGATAATCCTTTATCTTTCTGGGTCTTCAGCAGAAACAATTTTTTAAAATAGTCTCCTCAAGTTTCTGAGCATCTATTTGTGATTTCCTGGACCTCCCTTTGCACATCATCTCCCATAGGCTTCCTCTCCCTGTCTGCATAGGTCGTCCCTATCCCTGTGCCTGGGACACCTCTCCTCACTGGGTCCTGACAGTAAGAACGGTTTCATTTTTGTCTTTATATCACCAGCATCTAGCACATCCGGGAACACACTTGATGCCAAAGAATTGTTTCTTGATTGACTTACTGTGGAAAGGAGAGCTCTCTCCTGGCAAGCTCTGATGAAGACATTGACTCCAGTCAAAAAAGGAAGTACATTATTGGTCACTGAAAGAATCTGAGCTGTGGGTCTCGGGAGGTGGAGGGGATGGAGGGGGTCTACCAGATAAGAAAACAGCAAGACTGTAGACTCCATGGACACAGCAGAGCAGGTCTTGGAAAAAGATCTCTCCAAAGCAGTTTTTCCTCAGGACCAGTTCTTAGAATGTAGGGGGTAGATTGGTAGATTGTTAAGAGGGAAGGTGATAGGAGAATGCAATACCTCCTCCCCACAGTCCGCTTGTACTTGGTGGGGGATGTTGACTACTGTTCAAGGACAGCTCTTCAGGCAAAAGCTAACTCCTTGAAGGGCTCTCCCTGCATCTGAAGTCCTTGCTCCCTTAGAGATGCCCTTACAGCTCATCAGAAAGGATTAACATCCTCTTCTCTATGTTTTTGCTCTTCTTGCCCCCAGGAAGATGGGAAGTAGGGGTCGTGTTCCCATTTTTCCCCTGTATTTTGACCTCCTGCATAGATTGCTGAGTGTACTGCTGGTAAGTAGGCGAGAAGTTGTGGATGGCATCCTGGACAATGTCCTGAGGACTTATGGTCTCCTTGAGCCCACTGGAAATACTCTGCATGGGAGCCACGGTCACTGAGGGCAAAAAGAATGAGTCCGAGGTTAAGGTGAGGGCTGACCTTCCTATGAGCTGGAAAAACTTCTTGACAATTAGAACTGACCCCAAGTGGAAGAGGCTGCCTTGGGAGGTGATAGGATAACAGGATCACAGATCTGAAGTGACCTCAGAAGCAGTGTAAGGAAATTTCTCAAATAAGGAAACTGGAAGCCCAGCAGGGTTAAAAGAAGATAACACATTAAGCATAAATTTCGGCCCGGTCCTCTGACTCCCAAGGCAGTAATGGTTCTGCGTGGTTCCATCCCATTAGAGATTAGAGTGTCAAATATGCTACGCTGTGATTTCTTTGCAGGGATAAGTTGGACTGGAGGCTGCTGAGGTCTCCTCATTGTGTACACTCTCTGCCTCTGTCTCTAGTTCTGAAAAGGACGAAGGGGACAGACCCAATTCTGTCTCCTGCACTTAAGGCCATCTCAAAATGGTTGAATGCCTGTTTTACTCTTAAAGATAATGATAAGTGGTTTTTGTATAGAGCTCTAGTTTCTCAAGTGCCATACATAATCTCCTTCAAGCCTCAAACCAACCTAATGGGGTAGATATTACAGAGATTAGTTTTTACAGAAAGGCAAACTGAGTGTCAGAGGGGTTAAAGGTTAAAGGATTTTCCCATGATCCCATAGATAGTGTTGTCAGGGACAACTAGCTATTATTATCTGTGAAATGAAAATAGTAATATTTGTCATACCCATTTCACAGAGTTGTTGGGAGAACTATAATAATATGACTTTTTCCCGAGTCCAGTACCCTTATGATTCAAAAAGTGACTTATAACTTCTTGAAAACTCTCTGACTGTAATTTGAGTTCATAACCTCTTGTTCTGTACCCATGGGAGACCAGAACAGCTAGTCTCAGTCCTTTGGATCTAATCACTTCTTAAGTGAACTCTTTCTGAAGATGCATTTCTCGAAGTGTGACCCAGGAGGACCCCTTACCCTGATATTTGGTGAGTTGGTTTCTTACTTATATCTCTGCTCAAAGTACGACTGCTTCTATACCTGTGGTGCTGAATCAAAGTAATCATTTGTTTGGGATTTTTAATAGAAAAAACCTCAAAACCAGAGAATAGCCCTTCACTGGGGTGTAATCAAGCAACCTATTCTTTCCAGTAACTGTTTTCCTGCCCAGTTGGGAGCATGCTGATATGTTGCTGCTGCCCACAGAAGTGACCCACCGACAGAAGGGGCATAAGAATTACTATTCAAAATCCTTGTCTGAGGCCATTCCAATGGGGAACAGCCTTCTCTCAGTTTCCACTTCGTTCTGGGCATCAGAGACTGCTTAGCCTTTGAGCTAAATTCCTTCTCCAAATCTCTTTATCAGAGTTTGGTGTGGCAGAAATAAAAATCCATTGAATTTGGTGCCAAAAGACAGAGATAGGAAATAAACTTCTAATTTTACTCAATACGGGATTCCTGGATGAGGAAATTCCCATTATCAGGGCATATGGGCACCCTCTCCACAACTTCCAGTCTCAGAGAATCAGAGCACTGAAGAGTTAGGTGATTTGTCCAGATTCCTGTACCCATACGTGTCAGAAATGGCACTTGAACTCAGGTCTTGTATGCTCACAGCCAATCCTTACCACCTATGGCATAGGATCTCAAAGAATCAGGGGAACTGATTTCAAATTCTGCTTCTGTGTGAGCTTTGGTAATTGCTTAATGGCAAAATGGGATTAAACAAGAGGTCCTTTCTAGGACGCGATCTGTACTGCAAGTGAATTTCTTACTCTGATCCCCATTTTTAGTCACCCGGGCCAACTGGAGGATTCACTGGAGTCCAACCTCTCAACTCTGTCCAGCCCCAGATATTTGGCCAAGGCTTTCCCGATAAGGAGGCAAAACCTCAGAAAACACCAATTTGTCTGCTCCTTCCTAACACCGAGCTTGACCTGACAGTTCCAGAGTTTTATGGGATCCTCTGGCACAGCGGTCAGGCACTCTACAAGCTGGCAGGTCCCTATACCAGCCATCCCTTCTGCCTTTGGGGAGCCTGGGCCAGGTACCTGGTGAGTTTTCCTTCTTCTCGGAGTACACCTGGCACGTGAAGGCGTAGCGTAAGGCAATAGAGGCAAAGAGCATCTCGATGCAGATGATGAAGTTCTGGTAGCCAGCAGCCACTGTCCCAGCCCCCACCTCGTTTCCATCAATGATCTGCACCTCGGGGATCACGCCACACTTCTCCAGGATGGCCAGCAGCATCCCTGTGGGAGCAACATCGAGTCAGGAACGATAGAGAGAGATGGAGAGACTCAGCCACCCAGGCCCCACCAGCACAAAAGAGAGGGCTAAGGTGCCCTGAAACAGAAAATTAACTCTATTCATTTCCTATGGCATGGCAAAAAGTACAGAATTCTAACTGGGAATTTTATACCTGGGATAAGGGGGGGATGTGATAGGTGTGTGTGTGTGATGGCGAGTTCTCCTGGGATGTAGAAGAAAGTTAATTTTGGAACACCAGCTTATGGAGGATTTCTTACCCACAGCTGGGGATGCAGGGGCAGGGTTAGGTAGCTAGGTAGAAGAAATGTCTCCTGAGTCAATTGTACTGGTACCCTCAAAAGTTTAGTACCCTAAACCAATCTTTGTTCTCACCACTCTACTGAGATCTGCCTATGGACCACCTTGTCCAGGTGCGGTCGTACCCTTCTTTAATTACTCCAGTCAGAAATGACCTCTTCCTCACATCATTCATATATCTTCTATCTCTCTCACGCACACACACACATACACACACACACACACACACACACCCCTATATATAATTTTCTATTACATATATCTTATATAACTTACATCACTCATATATATTCTTTTAGTGGGGAGGCAAATGGGGCTAAGTGATTTGCCTAGGCTCACATAGCTAAGGGCAAATTTGAATTCAGCTCCTCCTGATTCCACAACCCAGGCTCTATCCACTACACCAATTACAATCTCCTGTCCTTACCAGGAGCCCTACCACCTTCCCTGCCCCCAGCACGGTACTATGGATATATCTGAAACTCAGATGACACACAGAGCAATGAGCCAGGCACAAATGGGTTCTTTTTGGAGAGATGTGAGTCCCACTATTAAGATAAAAGCAGAAAATTGAGAATATTTTGGAAAGAACAAAAAATATCTTTGTTTATAGGGCCACATGGGTTCAAGCTATGTTGCTTTATGCATTTAAATCACTACACTTTTCTCTGGACTTGTTTCTCTACCCATAAATGGAGAAGATTGGTGAAGATGTCATAATAAATCTTTATATAGAGGGAGGGAGGGGATAATTTGGAAAAATGAATACAAGGAATAATGTTATAAAAAATTACTCATGCATATATACTGTCAAAAAATTTATAAATAAAATTAAAAAAAAAACTTTGTAAAGCATATTTTTTCCTGTGAAGTAGATAGTGTAAGCTATCCATTTTGTAGATGGAGAAACCAAGGCTCAGAAAAATGAAGTCACTTGCTCTAAATCACAAAACTTGAAAGTACAAGAGCTGAGAACTCTGACTATAAAACTAGGCCTCTTTCCACTATAATCCATTGCCTTATTTTTTAAAAAATCATTCATCTATAATCTATTTATTTATTTATCTATCTATCTATCTATTTATTTATTTATTTTGAGTTCTGAATTTGCTTCCTCACTCTGACCTGTCTCCTAGTCATCATTTATACATGTAAAACATTTCTGTGCTAGCCATGCTGCAAAAAACAACAACAACAACAACAACAACCACCAGAAAAATAAAGCCTATACTCAGACTTTATTATTTATTCTCTGGGGCTTCCATTGCCTTCTAAAAGGAATCCCCTCCCAACTTCCCCTACTACCCCCATCCAATTGCATGGTCAAGTGCTGGGCTGAAACAGCTGTAGAGGGCATTTTTTTCTGGTGTTTCTGTCTTCAGGGACCCAAGCTTTCCTATATAGTAGAAGTCAGAAGAGAAAGGTCAGCAACCTCACTTTCTCCATCCTCACCCACCTTGCCAGAAGGAGAGGAAGATGACGGCCTTGATGGTGAGAAACTTGAGGACGGGCTCAAAGGGTCGGAGGAGGTCACTGGTGGCAAAGTAGAAAAGGAAGAGGGCATAGAGAGCCAGGCTCACCGAGAAGTTGTAGACAATGGTGACGTAGAGATAGCCAGTGCAGGGACTAGAGGTAAAGAAAGAGAACAATCCCAGGCTGCTGATAGTCCGGCTCCTCCTGCCATGCAAGTCCCCAGTGAATCCCCATCTTCCCAAACTCCAGCTCCAATCTACTTCCCAACACGGATTTACCTCTCATATCTAGTTCAGGGTTCTTCCCTTCTCTGGGGCAACTAGATGGCTCAGTGAATAGGGCACAGGCCCCGGAGGACCTGAGTTCAAATTTGACCTCAGACCGTTAACACTTATTAGTTGTAATTTCTAAATCCTCTCCACAATCCTCTCCATATTACATTATAATAGTCTGCTCCTCTTTACCAATGTTCTTGCTATTCTTGCATGTGATATGTGTGCATTCTTTTTATATTTTAAGGTGAGAACATAAGTTTTCTAAGAGGAAGGAGTATTTTTTTTTTTAACATTTGAATCCTCAGTGCTTAGTGCAGAAGTTGACACAGTAGGTCTCCATTAGCTATTAACTTGATTGGTTAAGAGTTGGGTTTAAATCTTTTCTTTTTATATTTCCCCAGAGGTTTTAGAATAGTTTTTGGAAAACCCAGGTGTGATTGTGTTACCTTCCTCTCAAGAAGTTTCAGTGGCTCCCTATTGCCTCCACAATAAAATACCATTCCCACTGGCATTTAAAGCAAAGTCCTTCATAATTTGGCTCCAACTAATCTCTTCTGCCTGATTCTATCTCCTCAAAAATTCTACATTCAAACTAAAATGGCCTGTATGCTATTTCTCTCTCTCTTTTTTGAGGCACTTAGGGTTATGTGGCTTGCCTAGGGTCACACAACTAAGAAGTATCTGAGGCTGGACTTGGACTCTCACCCTCGCTATCTCTGCGGCCAGGACATGTGCTGATCCTTGCCTCTGCCCCTCAGAGTCCCACTTCCCGTGACGTGCCCCGCTGGCATTCTGTTGATTCCAATGCCTGCACCTGGGGTCTGCTCTGGACAGGCCGTACATTCCTATACTTTGAACTTGTATTTCCCCAAATCTAGCACCCAGTGTTAGACATGTACTGCTAAGTCACTTAATCTCTCTGTGCCTCTGTTTCCTCACGTGTAAAATGAGGGATCTGGATCAACGGCCTCTGACATCTGTTATGGCTCTGAATCTACAATCCTATGAACTGAATGAGCGCCGGGTGCTCCAATGGAGAGAGCACTGGCTCTGCAGCCTGGGAGAACTGAAATCAAAACTGGCTGTGTGAGTCTGGGCAACTCACTTAAATTGCCTCAGTTTCCTCCTCTGTAAACTGGGCTGGAGAAGGAAATGACACACCACTCCCAATATTTTTGCCAAAAAAGCCCCCAAAGTCAGACAGGACTGAAATAACTCAACAGCAACAACCATTAATTGAATGAATGTCATTACTAACTTAGGCAGCCCCCAAGAGTTCTCATTTTAAGATGGATGGCTGCCTCCATTCCTGGCTCCCAAACTCAAGCCACGGAGCCCCAGTTCGTCCTCTCCCACCCCCTTGCTTCTACTTATCATGCTCTTACTTAAAATCTCCGTCGTTGTATTTGCCAAACCCCTGCAGGATAATGGTGATGAGAGCCATGACGGGCTTCACAATACAAAACTGCAGCGTGGCCTGTGAAAAGAGAGGAGGGAACATAGCTAGAGGTAGCCCCATGCTCCTGGAGGGCCGCCCCTACCCCCGACCAAGCCTGGATGTCCCCGTCACCCACCTGTTTACAGAACCGAAGAAAACCAATGGAATAGGACATCCCCTGCAGGCAGCAGGTGCCATAAAAACAGCTGGACCTAGAACCAGAGAGAAATAAAACCCGTGGGAGCGGGCACAGGGGCTGAGTAGCAGCTGGAAGACCACAGCAGGAAAGAGAAAAAGTTGGGCAGGATGTGTGCAGGCAGGGGGGCTTGGAGACTCAAATGGGCCAGATTCTGGTTCTGAGGGAACACTATGAATGTGCTCCCTCAGATAAATAAATGAATTGGGAATCAAAAGAACTGGGTTCTAGTCTCAGATCTGATACCCAGCTTTCTATAAAATGAAGGCAACTGTTAGAATGAATGAAACTGAAGGCCTCTTCAAGCTTCTCATTCTTTGAAATCTTAAGAGAAATAGAACTACCAAAAAGGGAAAAACAGTTCTTTTAGATCTCTTGCCTGACATCCCTCTCTTTGCAGAAGTAGGGGGTCACATGGAATATTATATAGATCATCAGATATAACTGACGTGTTGGTTGGTTTTGCTTTCAAATTTGCTCTTTTTCCCCATTCTTTGCTACCAGACACAGCTCATAGGGCAGGGAAAGGGAGAGTGAAATATTCGTCACTGAAGGTAATTTAAAAAACAAAAGATACAGTAAAATAATTCCCTGGAAACAACATGGTTTGCCATAGTTCAGGTTTCTTAGTTTGGATTCAACTCATGGTCTGCTTGTTTTTCTCAGGATCCAGGACACCTGGGTATATGCTAAAGCAGTCTGAGAATAGGGACTGCTTCATTTCGTACTTGTTGCTACTGATTGATTAATGACTTACCTGATAGGCTTCCCACGGATCTCAGCCATGATGGCACTCTCACCCCCTAGGTACTCAAAGCAGAGGCTCAGGAAACTGTAAATGACAAATGCTGGCAAGGACAGACAGATGGAAAGAAAGACAAACATAAGCAGTTGGAGGAGAAACTACAAAATCCTATATTTACATTCCCCCTACTTCTTAGCTACACGGGGAGGCTCAGCTTTGAGAAGCTGGCACAATGTACCCCCAAACAAGAGACTCTTTAAATCCTCTTAACACATGGGATGAGAATTATCCATTTTGGATGACACTCTGAGGGTCCTCTACCCTTCCCCTTTGTTCCTTTTTTTTCCTATGCCCCTCTGCAGTGGGTTCTCTTTAGCCAAATAGATTTCAGCAGACTATTTGAAATAGAAAACTATTTTATCAGATGGCAGCAGGGTAGCTCAGTGGATAGAGGGCTGGGCCTGGAGTCAGAGAGCCCTGAATTCAAATCAGACACTACTAGCTGTATAACCAGGACACTTACACATCCACTGGAGACGGAAACAGCAAACCCCTCCAGTATGTTCGCCAAGAAAATCCCATCGATAGTAAGGTCCACAAGGTCACAAAGAGTCTGACGTGACTGAACAAGTCGCTCTCAGAATATAAACTACTTGGAGTTACACCAGGACAGATCGCCAAAACCAGCACCAAATCTCTCCTTAAATCTCTCATGCTTTCTGAACTCTCCTGTTCTTCAAAGGGGCACATAGTTTTAAACAATTGTATCCCGACCAACAATGAGGTGATTCAAGGTAATTCCAATAATCTGAGGATGGAAAATGCCCTCTACATCCAGAGGGAGAACCGTGGAGACTGAATGTGGATCAAAGCATAGTCTTTTCACCATTTTTGTTGTTGTTTTTTCGTACTTTTATCCCTTTTGATCTGATTTTTCTTGAGCAGCATTATGAATATGGAAATATGTTCAGAAGAACTGCACATGTTTAACCTATATTGGATTACTTGCTGTCTTGGTGAGGGAAAAAAAAAAATTTGAAACACAAGATTTTGTAAGGGTGAGTGTTGAAAACAACCTTTGCATGTATTTGGGAAAATAAAATACTATCAAAAATTTAAAAATAAATTTAATTTTCAGGCCCTTCATATCTTCCATCTCTCCATACCCTAAAAATAACATTTATAGCAGCATCTTTAAATTTGCAAAGTCCTTTAAATATATTACCTCTTTAGTCCTTCCAAATCTGTGAGATAAGTATCTTTTGGGAGAATTTGAACCTATGGTTTCAATCAGTGTAGAGAACTAGGTATCTTTGCACCTCCAAAACTCAGTCTCAGCCCTAGGTAGTACAGGTGACAGAGAGTTCTGGGCCTCAAGTTAGGAAAATCTGAGTTCAAATGTGACCTCAGATATTTTTTAGCTGTGTGACCCCAGACAAGTCACATTACCATTATCTGCCTCAGTTTCCCCATCTGTAAAAATGGCATAATGGTAGCTCCTTACCCAACTAATAGGATTGCTGTCAAGTTCAGACAGTTTGGACAGTGTCTGGTACATAGTGAAGTGCTTAACAAATGCTTGTTTTCTTCCTGTTTAAATGGCATGATATTGGAGAAAGCATGCAAGACTTGGAATCAAGGGTCCTGGGTTTGGATCCAACTTGTTCCATTTACTATATATACATAATTCAGAATAGGTAATTTAAGTTACCTAAGCCTCAGTTTCCCCATCTATATAATGGGAACAATACTAAAACTACCTATTTCTCACAGTTGTGAAGAAAGTGTTTTTGTTCATTATAAGTTATTATAAAGCTCAGTTCTTATGGTGAATTTTCAAAATTCTTTGTTCTACCATTTATAACTTCTCATTTTGTTTTCTAATATTTACTAATGTAAATATCATCACTACTATAAGATTAGAACCCTTTGGAAGTAGAGACTATATATTACTCCTCGTATCTTCTTCCATCCCCTCCTTTTTTTTTTTTTTTTTTTTTTTTTTGGAAAGCAATTGTGATTAAATCACTTGCACAGGATCACACAACTAGTAAGTTTCTGAGGCTGAATTTGAACTCAGGTTCTTCTAGTTCCAAGGCTGGATAAATTCTTAAAAAATGTTTATTGAATTGAATTGAGTCCTTTATAATAAAAACAGCATGTTATCAATGCTGGCTTAAGAATTGTGTATGAGAGAGAGACAGAGAAAGAGACAGAGAGAGACAGAGAGAGACAGAGAGAGAGAGAGAGAGAGAGAGAGAGAGAGAGAGAGAGAGAGAGAGAGAGAGAGAGAGAGAGAGAGAGGAGAGAGACAGAGAGACAGAGAGACAGAGAGACAGAGAGAGACAGAGAGACAGAGAGAGAGAAAGAGAGAGAGAGAGAAAGAGAGAGAGAGCGCACAAATATGTATAGGCATCCAAAAGGGAAAGAAGGAAAAAGGCAGAAAGAAAGAGGAAAAAAGGGAAGGAAGAAGAGAAGAGAGAGAGAGAGTGAGGGGGGGAGGTGGAGGGGAGGACAGCTCCCTTGATAGATCCAACCGAAAACAAAACCAAAGTCCCAGAGGTATCCTGGCCATGGAAACAAAACCAATTTGCTGAGATGCTGCTGGAAGTCCAGGCTGCCCAGTTCTATATCTCTTGCATATAGCAGAGAATCAGTATTCTGTAATGGAAAAATGTCAATTTAGGGTCAAAGCATATGGGTTTGACATTCAGCTATGTGACATGAGCCAAATGACTTCTACTCTCCAGACCTCGTAGATCTTCCTTTGTAAACTGAAGCGTTCAAGAGAACATTGTACACAGCAACAAGAAGATTATGTGATGATCAACTGTGATGGACTTGGTTTTTTTTTTTTTTTTTTTTTTTTTTTTTTTTTTTTGGCTCTTTTTAACAATGAAGTGATTCAAGGCAATTCAAACAGACTTGGGATGAAAAATGCCAATCATATCCAGAGAGAGAACTATGGAGACTGAATGTGGATCAAAGAATAGAATTTTTATCTTTTTGTTGTTGTAGTTTGTTTGCTTGTTTTTTTTCTTTCTTGTGATTTTTTCCCCTTTTCATCTGAGTTTTCTTGTACAACCCAACAAATATGGAAATGTTTTTTAAAATGGCACATGTTTAACTAAGGGAGGAGAGAGAGGGGAAGGAAGAAGAAAAATTTGGAACCCAGTTTTACAAAAGTGAATATTGAAAACTATATGTAATTTGGAAAAATAAAATTCTATTAAAAATAAAGAGCTCATAACATCATCTTTTTCTGGCAGTTAGCTGTCAACTTTAGAAAGAGGTGTACAGTGGTACACTGCAGGGATCTGCCCTAATCTAGCATTTTGTCAGTGATTTGGACAAAGGTTTGGGTTGCATGCTTGTCAAACCTTTAGATGACATAAACAGAGGAACAGAGACATAAACAGAGTTAAAGTGCTCTATAAGGCAGTTAGGATCCAAAAGGATCTCACTATTAGGTGTGGACTTCATGCTGCATCCAAGATGATATACAATAGGGATAAATGTAAACTCTTACTCCTTAAACTTTAAAAATAAATATACTAAAAGAATAATTTTTAAAAGATAGGGACAACTACTTAACATAATGGATAATGCACCAGCCTTGGAGTCAGAAGAAAGTTCAAATCTAGCCTCTGACACTTAATACTTAACTAGGATGGCTCTGTCCGAGTCACTTAACCCTAATTGCCTCAGGAAAAATTTTTTTAAAGAAAATAATAAATAAATAAATCTGATTTGTAAAGTCAGGAAAGGAGGATAATAGCCAGAGGACAAAGAAAAAAAATTTGACAGTTTTACTGCAAATTGGTGTAATGTATAGGACTGTAACAACCCAGCATCCAAAAAGGCTAAGTGCGATCTTAGGTTGCAGTACAAGATGCCCAGTGTAAAGGATTGAGGGAGGTGATAATGCTTCTGAGTTCTACCTTGGTAAAACCACATTTGAAGTCCTGTGATCACCTCTTGTTGGCACATTTCCTCAGGGCCACTGATAAGCTGGAGATCAGTGCTTTTCATGATTTCACATGTATAAATGATACTTTAGAAGGAGGAGAAAGGAGAGAATTTGTCAAAATTTTTACAAAATGAATGTCATAAATAGATGAATTATAGCCAGAGATCAATGTTTTATATGACTTCACATGTATAATTAATATACTGGGTTGGTAAGGTCAGGAAAGACAATATAAATAAAAAAATGGATGAATCAATGTATAAATGAATGGATGAAAAGCTGTTGGTCAATGTTTTACATGACTTCACATATATGACTCACACTTTATTAGGTAGGGAAGGGGCAGTAAGGAGGGAGAGAATTTAGAACCCAAATTTTTTTCAAATGTCATAAATAAATGCGTGAATGGATGAATGCATATGTGAATGAATGAAAAGCTGGAGATCCTATAGAGGACAATGATTATAAAAGTCCCTCCTCCCCTCATAGATCATGTCATAGGAAAATTGACTGAAGGAACTGGAAATGTTTAAACCTGAGGAATAGAAAATTTAGTTGGGATTTTGCTTCTGTCTTGAAAAAAGGCTGTTCTATGGAAGAGGGACTGGTCTCATCGCACTTAATTCCAGTGGGTAGAATAGGAGCAACAATAAGAAGTTGAAGAGATGCAAAGAGAGCTTCATATGAGGAAGAACTTTCTTAATACTTATCCAAAAGTGGAGTGAAGGTTCTCTTTCACTAGGAGTATTCTTCATTAGAAGGCATCTTTTCTAGAGGCAGCTCTATGGCTCAGTGGAAAGAATGCTGGATCAAGAAGGCCTGAATTCAAATTTGGATTCTTGACAGTTACCGCTTTTGTGACCCTGTTTGCCTCAGTTTTCTCAACTCTAAAATGGACATAATAACATCACCTACCACAGTGATTAATAAGTGCTTATTTCTTCTTTAAGGGAAAGTTTGGTGGCTTCCTTTTTGGATATGTTGTAAGGATTTTCACATAAGACTGAAAAACATAAGTAGCCTAGGTGCAAAATAGAATGCTAGACCTAAAGTCAGGAAAAGCTGTGTGACCTGGACAAGTCACTTCACCCTGTTTGCCTCAGTTTCTTCATCTGTTAAATGAGCTGGAGAAGGAAATGGCAAACCACTCCAGTGCCTTTGCCAAGAAAACCCCCAAAGGGATCACAAGTCAGACACGACTACAACAACAACAACAATAAAAGTTAGCCTCTGGACTCCCAACTCATGTGATGTTCTTATCAGGATGTATCAATCTTTTTCATTCCCCTACCCCCTGGTTTTTGTTAAACTTTTTCTTATTTCCTATTCAATATTAAAGTAAATATATTATATGTAGGAACATATGAAGATGAAGAGACAGATGTAAAAGGAAACAAATTCTAGTGTTTATCTTATACCATTGCCTACGAAAATAGAGTTTTACCATGTATAAGATATTTACTGTGTGTAAGAAAATAAGAAATAAAATTAAGCAATCAGTTAATTAATTTCAGGAGGACAATATAGGTTTATTTACCAAATATTCCCTGAAACCTTCTTGACAAGCTTCTTGTACTCTTGAGGGTATGTACTTCTCAGGTTGTTCTATGAGATCTCTTGTTCTATGAGATCTCTCAGATCTCTCTTGGTTCTATGAGATCTCTCAGATCCCTCTCGGTTCTAGGAGATCTCTCAGATCCCTCTCGGTTCTATGAGATCTCTCAGATCCCTCTCAGCTCTATGAGATCTCTCAGATCCATGAGAGCTCTCAAATCCCTCTCGGTTCTAGGAGATCTCTCGGATCCCTCTCGGTTTTATGAGATCTCTCGGATCCCTCTCAGTTCTATGAGATCTCTCGGATCCCTCTCAGTTCTATGAGATCTCTCGGATCCATGAGATCTCTCAGATCCCTCTCGGTTCTATGAGATCTCTCAGATCCCTCTCGGTTCTATGAGATCTCTCAGATCCCTCTCGGTTCTATGAGATCTCTCGGATCCCTCTCGGTTCTATGAGATCTCTCGGATCCCTCTCGGTTCTATGAGATCTCTCGGATCCCTCTCGGTTCTATGAGATCTCTCAGATCCCTCTCGGTTCTAAAGGCTCAGTTTCCCTAAGTAACCCCAGGACCTATCTGGAAATCTCTCCCAGCACCCCGGTGGAGGCTCACCTTCATAGCAGTCCCGCACTGAGTTGAAGTAGACATAGTACTGGTGGCTTCCGAGCAGGAGGAGGCTGAGCCAAGAGTCAAAGGCATAGATGGGGACGATGAAGAGGAGGCGGATAATGTAGCGCTGTTCTTTGGGCACGGTGTAGAATCTCAGGTGCAGGTAGATCTGATGGGAGAGCAAGAGGAAGGAAGGTAGGGTGGATGTGCCCTCTCCCCTCTTTGAGTCCCTACTGCATACCTAATATTAGAAACAGTTTTGTCCCCAGTAAAGGGGCCCTACCTACAATGTAAGGGGTACAGGAAAATCCCCCCCAACTCCACTTTAGCTGAAAGTATTATCTCCTTCCTCAGATTATAGAGAATTTGAAAGGCAGCTTGTTGTAGTGGAAAGAACCCTGGACAGAGGACTTGGGTGCAAATCTCCATCTGGATTCTTACTACCTGTATGACACTGGGAACATCACTTAACATCTCAGGGCCTCAGTTTCTTCAATTGTAAAATGAAGGGGAGAGGGAGAATTAGACCAACTGACCTCTAGAGCTCTGATCTTTCCTTTGCCTCTACAACAAATGCTCACTTCTATTTTTTTAAGGAATGTTTTTTACTTTTTTAAATTTTTATTTTCCCCAGTTTCATGTAAAAACAATATTTTTTGTTATATATGTACATTCATATTGTTTTTATATATCTCCTTATGAATCATATTGGGAGAAAAAAATCAGAATAAAAGAGAAAAACCACACAAAAAAGGCAGAAGAAAAAGGAAAAAAAAGTAAATTATAGGACAGGTTGATTTACAATCAGTCTCTATAGTTCTCTCTCTAATGCGGATGGTGTTTTCCATTCAAAGTTTTTTGAGATTGCCTTGGATCACTAAACCGCTGAGAAGAATTAAGTTTGTCATAATTGATCATCCCACAATCCTGCTGTTACCATGTACAATGTATTCCTGGTTCTTCTTGTTTTGCTCAGCATCAGTTCATGTAAATCTTTTCAGGCCTTTCTAAAATCAGCTTGTTCTTCATTTTTTTTTAATAGGACAATTATATTCCATTACTTTCACACACCATAACTTAGTCATTCTCCAGTTGATGGGCACCTACTCATTTTCTAATTATTTGCCACCCCAAAAAGGGCTGCTACAAACATTTTTGCACATGTGAGTCCTTTTTTCTCTTCATGAGGAGAAGGAAAGGCTTTTTTTTTGTCCTTATGTCCCCAGTAGTAGCACAATTCTCAGCATATAATAATAGATAAGTGCTAGATGAATTGAATGTAATCACACCCTACCTTGTATCTCTGGGGATAGACCATATTGTCTCAGAAGCCAGTTGAATACAAACTCCTTAAGAGTAATGGACCTACTGATTTTTCTTGCACAACATGACAAATATGGAAATATATTTAAAAGAATCACACCTATTTAACCTATATCAGATTACTTGCTATCTTGGGGAGGGAGGGAGGTGATGGAAGGAGAAAAATTTGGAACACAAAGTCTTTCAAAAAGGAATGTTGAAAACTATCTGTACACGTATTTAGAAAATAAAATATTATGGATTTTTAAAAAATAATAAAGGACAAAATAGTTTTATATTCCCAGTGACTAAATGTTTTATAACAAAATCCTACATATGGGCTTTCTTGTTGCCTCCAGTTAATAGTACCCTCCTCAAAATTACCTTGTGTTCCTCAGGTTTTTTTAACATTTTATTTATTCCAATTACATGTAAAACTATTTTTTATATTTGTTTTTAAAGTATTGAATTCTAGATTCCCTTCCTTTTTTCCTACCCATTGAGAAATCACATGTGAAGCTGTGCAAAGTATTTCTGTAAAAGTCATGTTAAGGGGAAAAAAAACCATAGATTTCCACCCCTAAAAAACTCAAGAAAAATAAAGTTTAAAAATAAAAAGATATGCTTCAATCTATATTCAGACACAATCAGTTCTTTCTCTGGGTATGGATAGCATTTTTCATCCTAAGTCCTTCAGAGTAGTCTTGGATCATTGTATTGCCGAGAATAGTACCTTGTATTTTTCTTGAACAGACCTTGCATGTACTCCAAGTTTATGTGTTTTCCTGCTAGAATGTAAAATTTCTCAAGTACAGTTGCTAGGTTTCATTTTGGTTTTTGTATTCCTAGTACTTGGCAGAGTGCCTGACACACAGTAGGCACCTAATAAATATTTACTGATTGAATAACTTATTAATAAACGTGAATTAGGTGAAAATTGCCTTCTACCTTTAAGATGTAAATATCTCTGGGAAGGGCAAATACACAAAAACTTATCAGTCACTTTGCACCTTTCACTTATCCGTTCCTTTCAGAGAACTGACTTTTAAAAGGGAAAGGCTGGAGAGAACATGAGGACACTGACCCCCTAGAACATGTCAACTTCTCTAATAAGCTCCCAATTATTCCTACAAAAGAGATCTGAGGCTGAACAAATACACAATTAGATAATAGCCCAATTAACTGGATTGAGAACTGGTTTGAAAGACCAGAGTTAAAGAGCTGCCATTAACTGCTGACCATTTGTAAGGAGATCTCCAGGGGCAGGCTTCAAGGATCTATGCTGTTTAACACTTTTAAAATCAGTTTTGAATTAAAGCACAGACAGCATCCTTATGAACTGAGCCTGGGGATGACTAATACACTGAATGAGAAAGTTGTAATACAAAAAAGATCTCGACAGCCTAGAATATTGAGTTAGAACTGATAAAATGGAATAGTGAGAGAAAAAAAGTTTCATACTTAGGCTCAAGAAATAGACTTTACAAGTACAAAATTGGGGTGACTTGAGGAACAGGGACAGCAAAAGCTATTTGAAGCTTCAAGTGGATGTGACACTAGAAATATGTCAAATTGTGATGTGGCCATCCAAAAACAAGCTAATGAAATTTTGGGTCACGCTAGTAGCCCAATAGAAAAGAGAGATTAGAGTCCCAGTCTACTCTGTGCTGGTAAGATTATATCCAGAGCATAATGGGGCTGTATCATATAATGTGCTTAGATTCTAAAGATCAAAGTGAGGCAAAAGCTGTACATGGAATTACCCTCAAAAGTTTCTTAAATTGAGTGGTTTTCACTGTTTATCCTCAAAATATTGTCCATATTCATTAGGAGATTTAAGCAATGCACAAAAGCTGAGAGCCTTTATTGAAACATAAATCTGATGGTTATGGTTCATGTCTTGCAGTAGTAGCTTTATGTCTTGTCACTTTTAATTAGCTTAAAATGAGATAAATTTTTTATTCAGTGGTGGAACTTAATTTATGGGGAGAATTTAATAGCTCAAAAGCTAAGGACCACACCAGCAAGGAGGAAGAGGAGAACAAAGGGCCAAAATGGGATGAAGAACGTTTTTTCATAAAAGTCCCCTGGCCTTCATGTGTCTGACAGATGGAAAGAAGGAGGCTGGCTCTCTTCCTGTAAGAAGTCAGTTCTCCAGTATTAGGGTGGGCTATTTTTCCCCATCACAAAGACTCCTGCCTTATGTCTTTCTCAGAGTTAAATGGCAGAGCCTCAGTGTGCTCAGGGGTATGAACAGCCCAGAGATCAGACCTAGGGGAGAAGGTTTTGAAAAAGAAAAGATAAAGGATGAGAAATGTTGAGAGCCCCCAGACGTAGAACTGAATTCTGGGGTTGGAACTTGTGTACTTCACCCATCCACTCAAACTCACTGGGGAACTGTAGGGAGACAAGGAGAGAGTTGTCCCAGCACTGACAGGCTACTGGCCCAAGGAGCATCATTCTAGTGAATGCAATTATCCCTCTTCTCTAATTGGCCAGTGAGAAGCCTTCAGCCTAACCACCAGAGGGTATGTAATGTGTTAACAGGTAACAAAAGAAAAGAGGAATGGAAAATAAAAAATTAATTCACAAATATTGACTATTAATAATAACCTATTAATATCAATGTTCTTGGTGGTTTTCTGGAGGTCTTGGGGCAGCCTTCTTTTCAGCAGATTATTCACCACAAGAATAGCCAGCTGTTAAAAGTCTAAATTCTTTATTGTCTCCTTTGCCTGGTGCTCAGCTAGTTTTCTCCTAGCCTTCAAAGAGGACTTGGTTTCAATAGAAAAAATGCAGGAGGATAGGCCACCACAGTGTTGTGAGATGAAGCAAGGTGGATGATGGAATGACTCTGTTTCTGCCTCCCAACTTTTATGCTCTACACTAAGTGTAAACCAATCATTATATCACTAGGAAACTATTATCTGTTGTAAGATTAAATCAATCATACTGAACTAGAGAACTATTAATCACTATTAATCATCATCACTTCCATTTAATTAACACCTTGTAAGAATCCTTGTTTCAAGTTCAGAGTTCTGGCCCATAACATTTCCCACTTTCTTTTGTTTTAGAACATAAGGTGGTCATGTTCTCCCTGGCTTCTCAGGGAGGTGAGAACCACAAAAAGGAAGTGATCATGCCTTCCCTGACTCCTCAAAAAAGGGGTGAAAACATAATAAAAGGAGGTGATCATGCCCTCCCTAACGTCTCAGGAAGGGAGATGAAAACACCAAAGGAAAATGGGGAATCAAACCAGATTAGCGGGTTTCTAAAGGGTCTCACTAGAAACAAGTATACATAAATCCACCAGTATGGGAGGAATTAAACATAATTACATAAGCACATAGTAACATTGTTAGTAGTGATGTAACAAACAACATGAATCAGCATAAGGAATTATACATATCCATAAGTCCTAGAAATGGTCCAAAACCAAGCCATTGTCCATAACTACATATGTCAGGAATCCAATGATTCCTGCTGGTTTTGAAGTTCTGCAATGGTCTTATCAACAATTTTTCATCTCAGGGAATCTAATGATTCCTGCTAGTTTTAAAGTTCTGTAACAGTCTTATCATGTCTCAGGGAATCCAATGATTCCTGTGGGTTTTGAAGTCCTGTATCAGTCTTATCAATAATTTTTTTATCTCAAAAAATCCAATGATTCCTGCTGGTTTTGAAATTCAGTAACAGTCTTATCAACAATTTTTCATATGAGGAAATCCAACAATTCCTGTGGGTTTTGAAGTTCTGTGACAATCTCATTATCAGCCATGCTCTTTCAGTGTCAGATGTTTCTTAGGTCTTCTCCTTTATTTCAAGGTTTTTTCTCTTTTTCTGTCTCTCTCCAGGTGCTCATTGGCACCCATCTGATTCCTTCTCCATTCATAGAAATACAAGCAAACCCTTTCTCCTTTCCATTCACCACTTTCTGGATCTCTCCCCAATTATATTGGAGCTGCTTGCACTGCACACTGCCCTTCTGTCGGGTTAAAAAGCCTGTTTTTTCCTCAGTTGTAATCCCTTTCTCCCATCTGATTGCTTTTTGGCTGATTGATCATATAATCTCTTTCTGCCATGTGATTGCTTCTCTGATGATTGATCACATCAGAGTATTGAACTACTAAAGACTCTCTGGGTGTAACCTCAGATGCCATCATGCCCCACCTTGGGCCCTGGAGCTGGGCCCAGTCTCTCATTTCCCTGAGTCAGTCTACATTCTGATGCTCAGTAGAAGCTTTGGTTGCATTTTGGACATATGATTTTAGGACTTATTTTCTCACCCTGTCCTCTCACTCTATCTCTATGACAACACTGAGCTTTAAGATGCCCTATTTTACCATACTGAAAGCATCAATGAGTCTCTCTGGGAGTCCCTTGCCAAGAGGGACCCTGTCTTCCCATTTTCTGCATCATAGCCTGGGTATAAAAGGCATTTGTGCCCACTGTAGCACAGTGTCTTATGATCTCCTCTAAAGGAGTATCTTTATGTAGTCCCCATATAATTCTTCTACAAACCTCATTAGCATTTTCCTTAGCCAGTTGTTTTATCATAATTCCTGTAGTCGCATTTTCACCAATGGTTCTTTTGTCAGTTGTCTACAGATGATCCACAAAATCAGCAAAGGGTTCACTTGAACCTTGCTCTATTTTTGTGAAGGCTTTCCCTCTATCTTTTCCTGGGAGGGAGCCTTATGCTTTGATAGCAGCAGCAGTAATTTGCTTATATGCTATAAAGGGTAATCAATCTGTACTGAAACGTCTGCATACTGACTTTTACCTGCTAGCTGATCAAAGGTGATTTGTATGTTAACTCCAGTTTGCCTGTTTTGTTGGGCTTGTATCCTACAGAGCTCACTATATTCAGAAAGTCACAACAAGTTTTGTCCAGGTTCTAAACATGTCCTTGCTATAGATTTCCAACCACTAGGGGTTAAAATTTCAAGCCAAATTCTCTAATACCATCTTAACATAAGATGATATAGTCCCATAAAGCGTGCAACCCTTTTAAAAATCTTTAATAATTTCCAGATCAAAAAGAGTGTATTTTCTCCTGGCTTGACCTGAAGAATCAAATTCTTTAATCACAGGGTATGCTTCCATTAAATCAGATATATCTTGTCCTTCTTTTTTAGGTTTAACTAGTGCCTTTTGGAATCGTGTCATGGGGGTGGACCTGCATGATGGTGCTGATGGTGTCACTGCCCCTCCTCCTCCTCCTCCACCCATGAAGCGTTAATTGAGGGGGATAGGTCATGGGTTGGAGAATGCCCTGATGGTTCCAGTTATGAAGCACCACATTCCTTAATTTCATCAGAATTGTATTTAACTCCATTCTTATCTGATTCTTCATGCTTTTTACCTGGTTTGTCAGTATCCTTCCCCTTCTTGAACTTTCTTATTTTCCTTATTGTAATACTTATATAATTTCCTAAAGCCAATTGTATTAAGTTATATGTAAAAAATGTTTCTTTAGGAATTGAATCAGGGCCATTATCATTGTAATATTCACTTAATTTCTCTCCTACAATTTCCACTCCTCTGGATCTAATTCTTTTTCCTTAGAGAACCAAAGAGATGTGTATTATAATATTTTGAAGAGTTCAATGATCTGCATCCAAGTTACAATCAAACTTTGGCTTTTAATGAGTTTAAGTATGCTTTTGACACATTTTCCTTGAAGTGGAAAAGGCTCTTTTCTAAACATTTGTCCCAGTTCCACTGAAACACTTCTTTAACTCTTAACAAAGTTTCCTTCTTGTCTACTTTTGTACTTACCCTAATTGCTGCGTCACAAATGTAGGTTCTTAGTTCCATGTTTGGACGCCAAAATGTAATGTTCTTGTGGTTTTCTGGAGGTCTTAGAGCAGCCTTATTTTCAGCAGATTAATCACCACAAGAATAGCCAGGTGTTAAAGTCCAAATTCTTTATTGTCTCCTTCACCTGGTGCTCAGCTAGTTTTCTCCTAGCCTTCAAAGGGGACTTGGTTTCAGTAGAAAAAATGCAGGAGGATAGGCCATCACAGTGGTGTGAGATGAAGTGAGTCAGAGTTTGTGAGTTTGTGCTTAAGCCTCCAGCCACCACAAAGGTGGACAATGGAATGAATCTGTCTCTGCCTCCCCGATTATATTTGCTACACTGAGTATAAACCATTCATTATATCACTAGGAAACCATTATTTGTTATAAGATTCAATCAATCATACTGAATTTAGAGAACTATTAATCACCAAGCTAAACTAGATAACCATTGCCTCTATCAATTCCACTGACTTAGCACCTTGTAAGAATCCTTTTTTAAGTTCAAAGTTCTGGCCCATAACAATATTAAATATTAATAATAATAGCTAATAATAATAATTAACACTTACTATGTTCCAGGCCCAGTGCTAAATTTTTACAATTATTTGCTCACTTTATCCTTACAACAACCTTATAAGGTAGATGCTGAATAAATTAAATGGAAGTATAATATGACTTTTGAAGTATAATATGACTTTATTGTATTCAAATGGAAACACTACTTTCTGGGCAGGACACTTGCAAGCAGAAAAATGTCTAGAGTGAATCAATCAGAAGAGTGAATCGCCTAAAGTCTGTGTCATGGAAGGAGTAGTTGATAGATCTGGGATTGTTTAGCCTGGAGAAGAAGACAGCTATATTTTTTCCCCTTTTGATCTGATTTTTCTTGCATAGCATGATAAATGTGGAAATATGTGTAGAAGAATTGCACATGCTTAACTTATATTGGATTACTTGCTGTCTAGGGGAGTGAGAAAAATTTGGAACACTTTTGCAAGGATGGATGTTGAAAACTATCTTTGCATGTATTTTGAAAAATGAAAAGCTATTATGAGAGAGAGAGAAAGAGGAAGAGAGAGAGAAAGGGGGCACTTAGTGCACAGAGTGTTAGACCTGGAGTCAGGAGAATTCATCTCTCTGATGAACTCTCTGAGTTCAAATCTGGCCTTAGACACTTACTAGCTGTGCAACCCTGGGCAAGTCACTTAGTCCTGTTTGTCTCAGTTTCCTCATCTGTAAAATGGGCTGGAGAAGGACATGCCAAAATACTCTAGTATCTCTGCCATGAAAATCCCAAATTGAATGGGACATTACTGAACTACAACCTGGAGAAGACTCAAAAATATGACAAATCTTAAGGAATTGTCATGTAGAAAAGAGATTAGATTTGTTCTATTTGGTCCAAGAGGGCAGAATTAGAGCTAAGGGGCAGAAGCTGCAAAGAGGAAAAGTTTGGTTTATTATAAGGAAAAAATTCTTAATGATTATGTCATTCAAAAGTAGAATGGGGCAACTTGGGAGATAAGTGGGTTCCCCCTTTCTAAAGTATTTAAGTAAAGAATGAATGACTACTTGAGTGCGTTTTAGTATGATTTTTTGGCGGGGTGGGGATGATGGTGGTATAAGATGAATTAAATGGACACCATTGTCCCTTCCAATTCTGAAATTCTGGAACTGACACATAATCAGAAAAATGCATTACAATTCTAATTATCCATTTTTCCCTAAGTCGAGATTGGGCCAATAAGAAGACTTCACACCAGGGGGTGTACAATGTGTAAACAGGTACATAAAAATAAAAATGAATTAATCAACAAATACTGGCTATTAATAATAATTTTTAATAATTTTATATTTAAATTTTATATTTATAAATAATTTATATTTAATAACCTTCATATGGCATTTACTATGAGCCAGGCACTGTGCTAACTGCTTTCCAAAATCATTTTCTCATTTATCCTCACAGCAACCTCCATTTTATAAATGAGTAGCCTGAGGCAAGCAGACATTAAATGACTTGTCCAGAGTCACACAGCTAATATCTGAGGATGACAGATCTTCCTGACTCCAGGCTGAGTGCTTTCTTCACTGAAACATTTAGCTTCCCACTATATGCATAGAACTTGATTGATGCTTGAGAAAAAAAAAAAAAAGAGCAGGCGCTAAATCAGTTAGTCAACCAAAGAGTAACTTATCTAGGACCTATTATGCCAGGCACTGTCCTAGGTGCTAGGGATCCAAAACTGCAAATGAAACTCTCAAGCTTATTCCAATAAAATAAGGAAACTAACACAGAATTTGAAATTAGAAGACTGAGTTCTTAATCTGGCTCCTGTTTGAAATAGTTGTGGTTCCTATGGGGATAATATTTCTCATCTACAAAGTAGGAGAAAATAGTTTTCTTTCTTCCTTCCTTGTTTCTTCCTTCCTTTCTTTTTCTTTCTTTCTTCCCTTCCTTTTCTTTCTTCCCTTCCTTTCTTTTCTTTCTTTCTTTCTTTCTTTCTTTCTTTCTTTCTTTCTTTCTTTCTTTCTTTCTTTCTTTCTTTCTTTCTTTCTTCCCTTCCTTTTCTTTCTTTCTTTCTTTCTCTTTCTTTCTTTCTCTCTCTTTCTTTCTTTCTCTTTCTTTCTTTCTTTCTTTCTTTCTTTCTTTCTTTCTTTCTTTCTTTCTTTCTTTCTTTCTTTCTTTCTTTCTTTCTTCCTTCCTTCCTTCCTCCTCCTCCTTCTCTTCCTCCTCTTTTTCTTCTTCCTTCTTCTTTCTTCTTCCTTCTTCTTTCTTCTTCTTTCTCAATTAGGGTTAAGTGACTTGCCCAGGATCACACAGCTAGTAAATGTATTAGGCTAGATTTCAATTCAGGTCCTCTTGATTCCCATGCTCTATCCAGCTAGCCATCTAACTGCCCCAAGGGAATAATATTTCTGCAACTTCTCCTATGAGAAGATATAAGTCAAATTATTTTGAAATATTCTCTACATCTAGAATTCTGTTATGATCCCAGCACTAACATTAACTTCCTAGGTGAACTTAAATGTTAAGCAGGTCTGGCTTCAGCTTTCATATCTGTTAAGTAGGCATAATGATTCCTGCCTTGTTAACTTTGTAGAGATTTGTGAAAGTACTTTGCAGAGCTTCTGAAGGCTGTAGGCTTACTATTATTATTATATTATATCTTACTATTATATCTATATTATTGTTATTATATTACTATTAATATCTTATTATTATATTATATCTTACTATTATTTTCAGAATCTAAGTTACTGAATGCTGCATGGTCAGATTCATCTCTTTGCCCCATGAAAGGATAGGGAGATGTATAATAATGATCAGGAGTAAAATTATTAGGAAAAAAAAAAAGCAGGGCTAGTAATAATTGATCTCAGGTAAAATTAAAGCTAAAAAAGCTTTAATTAAAATAGAAAAATAAAGAAACTATACTACATGTTAATCATATTAATAATATTGTTTTAGACTATTTAAAATAACTGAAAAAAAAGGCTGTGGTGTAGGAGATGATGAGTAGGAAATGATTAGATTTATAAAAATATAGAAATACATGGACTTTGGAAGGATGATGTTATCCCCTTCAGGAAAACAGGGGACAAAGAAGCATAGTATGGCCTTATATAGATATATATGAATGCATAGGTATGTTGTATATATATTTATATGTATATCTGTATATATAAATATCTGCTTAACTGTAACCTGCTTAGAGAATGTGGAGAGTCAGAAAAACAGGGGAAAAGAATAAAGTAAAATATCCCCAGCAGAGAATAAAAGGAAAAAAAACCTGTAAGGAAACAAAGAAAAGATATATATGGATATGTGTGTGTGTGGGGGGGGAAAGGAATAAAGTAAAATGCTCTTAGCAGAGAACAAAAAAAAAAAAAAACCTGCAAGGAAACAAAGAAAAGAAGAATAGCTCTGAATTTATTATTTAGACTTTTTTGAATTGGAAATCTGTTGTCTCATATTTTGAATTCTCTTTTATGTTCGGTGTACATGCCAATGTTTCTTTTTCTACTTCGTATTTAAGTTTTAAATAAATTAACTTTTAAAAAATAATAGGGAGGGAAGGGTTGGGGGATCTCAACCAGATACTAAAGTCACCACAAGAACGTTCCATAAAGCTTGATTTCCTACTCTCTAACCCAGGACAACTGATTGATCCACCTGTGCCTGGGGGAGGGGAAGTGAAGGACGAGGGGCAGATGGCATCTTTCCCAGAGCTTGGGCAAAGTCCTTTTTACTTGGTGCTATCTCGCAGTGGCAGTTGGAACTTTCCCCGTCCCTGCGACACTCTCCTACCTTCCCTCCCCCAACAGGGCTCAGCTCCAGCAGCAGGTGCTCAGGGCTGGGCTCGCCCCACTTCCCTCATGCTCCCCACTCCAGGGTTTCATAGTTCCCAAGCAGGTGGGAAGCAGAGGAACAGAGAAGCTGGCTGTCTCTCTTTCACGGGGTGCTGACCACCACCTGCACTGGAGGCCTGACACAACACAGCCACTTATTCTTCAGTCAGAAAAATTTGTGCTTCAACTGGCCCTCCTTTGTGACTCCAGGCAAGTTATTGGGGTCTTTCCTTATTTGTTAAATAATACTACTTATACTACCTACCCTATATGATGTTTGCCCATAAAACAGTACAAATGATCAGCTATTATTATTCCTCTTATTACCTGTTAATTAACCCAGGCTCTCATCACCTCTCACCAGGATTATTTCAGCAGTCTCCTGTTTATAATTTCTCCATATCCATCACTCCACAGCCAGATCTAACTTCCTAAAACATATACTTTTCTCTCTCACTGTGATATACACGGTGCTACTCCTCCCTGCCCCCAGACTCAAAAACTTTCCCTGGCTCTCTATTGTCTGCATTAAAATAATGTCTTAGCTTGCTTATAATAAATATAGCCTTCACAATTTTCTTTTGGAATCAAACTAGTCGATTCATTATCCCCTGAATAGATCATAAAATAAGAAGCATTTCTTACTTGTTTACCACATGCCAGGTCTGAGCTATTAAGAATACAAAAATCAAAGAAAAAAAAAACAACATTCCTGTCCTCATGAAACTTACATTCTATTCTCTGCCCATGCTCCTCCCATTCCTCCATCCTACAATGATCTCCACTCTCTTCACCATTTTTCTGAATCATACCCTGCCTTCAAGTCCCAGTTTAAGAACTGCCTACTTGAGAAATTAGGATAGGGACTGGGATTTCAATGGATGAAGAACTCCCTCAACCAGTATAGGCTGGGACCTTCCCTGCAGGTTACAGGCCGAAAGAGTTGCTTAATATTCTTCAATCCAGCAGGGTTTCTACTAGGTTTATATTGCAAAAATATCATAAAAGAGAGGAAGAAACCCACATGTACAAAAACGTTTGTGGCAGCCCTTTTTGTAGTCGCAAAAAAGTGGAAACTGAGTGAATGCCGATCAATTGGGGAATAGCTGAACAAGTTGTGATTATATGAATGTTATGGAATATTATTGTTCTGTAAGAAAGAATTGGCAGGATGATTTCAGAGAGGCCTGGAGAGACTACATGAACTGAAGCTAAGTGAAGTAAACAGAACCAGGAGATCATTATACATGACAACAGTAAGATTATTCGGTGATCAATTCTGTCTGGTGAATGTGGCTCTTTTCCACAATGAGGTGATTCAGGCCAGTTCCAATTGTGATGGAGAGAGCCATCTGCACCCAGAAAGAGAAGACGATGGGGACTGAATGTGGATCACAACATAGTATTTTCATCCTTTTTTGGTTTTGTTTACTTGCTTTTTTTTCTTTCTCATTTTTTCCTTACTGATCTGATTTTTCTTGTGCAGCACAATAAATATGGAAATATGTTTAGAAGAAAAAAAGAAAAGAAATGATGAGTAAGTTGATTTCAGAAAAGCTTAGAAAAACTTAAATGAACTGACGCTGGGTAGAACCAAGAGAACATTGACAACAGTAACAAGATTGTGTGATGATCAACTGTGATGAATTTGGCTCTTCTCTGCATCTAGAGAGAGAACTATGGAAATTGAACATAGATCGAAGCACAGTATTTTCACCTTTTTGTTTGTTTTCTTTCTCATATTTTTTCCCTTTTGGCCTGATTTTTCTCGCACAATATGACAAATACGGAAATATATTTAAAAGAAGTACACATATTTAACTTTTATCAGAGTATTTCTGTCTTGGGAAGAATGGAGGTAAGGAAAGGAAGGGAGAAAAAACTGGGATACAAAGTCTTACAAAAATGAATGTTGAAAACTATCTTTACATGTATTTGGAAAAAATAAAATACTATTGAAAATTTAAGGAAAAAAAAAGAAAAAGCACTGAGAAATTAAGCATCACATAGACAGGCTATGTCAAAGACAAAGACTCCAGAGTCAGTTTTCTAATAAGAATAATAACTAACATTTAAATAATGTTTCCTATGAGCCAGGTGCTTACAATTATGGTCTCATTTTATCCTCACAATAATCCTACCTCTCTGGGAAGTAGATGCTATTGTTATCCCCATTTTACAGATGAGGAGAATGAGGCAGAGTGTAATGACCTGTCCAGAATCACACAGCTGATAAGTGTCTTAAGTTTCATTTGAACCCAGAAATTTTGTTACTAGAATGTATTACCTTATAAGGTCCCTTATCTTTACACATGCCCTTGCCTCCGCTATCCTAAAAAAACCCTCACTTGACCCTTCCATCCCCACAATTGTCCTATATCTCTTCTGCTCTTTGTATCTAACCTACTAGAAAAGGGGGTCTACATTAGGTGCAACACTTTCTCTCCTCTCACTCTGTTCTTAATTCTTTACAATCTGGCTTCTGACTTTCTCATTCCACAACTACTTTCTCCAAAGTCACTAAACATCTCTCAGTACCAAACCCTTTTCTCAGTCCTCATTCTTCTTGACCTCTGCAGTCCCTGACACTGCTAATCACTCTCTCCACTTATCCTTCAATCAGAAAAACTCATCCTTCAAACTTCCCCTCCTTTGTGACTCCCAACAAGACACTGAGGTCTGTGCCCTAGTTTTCTCATTTGCTAAATAATAAAGCTTTTTCTACTTGCCTTATATGATACTTGCCCATAAAATAATAGTATTTTATTTTTCCAAATAAATCGTAAAGATGGTTTTCAACATTCATTTTTGTAAGACTTTGAATTCCTGATTTTTCTCCCTTCCTTCCCTTATCTCCATTCCCCAAGACAGCAAGTAATCTGATATAGGTTAAATATATTCAGTTCTTTCCTCTTCTATACTCTATTCTCTCTAAGCTTTCTCCTGTTCTTCTCATATCTATCCTCCTAGTCTCAGTTTCCTTTGGTGGATTCTCGTTCAGATTATGCCCTTTAGCCAAGGTGTCCCTTAGGGATCCATCCTGGGCCCTCTTTTTTTCTCCCTCTATACTTTCACTTGCTGATCTCACAAGCTCCCATGACTTAATTACCATCTCTACCACACTGGGCTTTTCCTCTTCCTGTTCCCAAACTTGGAACACTTTCCATCCTCCACTCCAACTACTTAAATTCTTGGGTTCCTAAAATCCCACCTTCTATAGGAAGACTTCTCCAACCCTTCTTAATTCCAGGGTTTTCTCTCTGTTAATCAGTTGCTATTTCACCTGTACGTAACTTGCTTTGTATATATTTTTTGCTTGTCATTGCTCCCACTAGATTGCATGGTCCTTGGGGGCAGGGTCTGCCTTTTTTTGTATTCTCAGAGCTTGGCACAGTGCCTAGCATATAATAAAGCACTTAATAAATATTCACTGAATGTAATGTAACATTATTGTGCTATAAGAAAGGATGAGTAGGGTGATTTCAAAAAAGTGTGAATTTATATGAACTGATCCTAAGTGAGTAGAACCATGAGAACATTGCACACAGTAACAAGATTATGTGATGATCTACTGTGATGGACTTGGTTCTTTTCAAAAATGCTGTGATGCAGGGTAAGTTCAATAGACTTGTATGGAAAGATGTCATCTGCATCCAGAGAGAGAACTAGGGGACCTGAATGTGGATCAAAGCACATCATTTTCATCTTTTTGTTGTTTGCTTGTTTTTTTTTTTCTTTCTTAAGTTTTTTTTTCCTTTTTGATCTGATTTTTCTTGTGCAGCATGACAAAAATGTAAATCTGTTTAGAAGATATGCACATGTTTAACCTATATAGGATTGCTGGAGAGAATGAAGAACAAAAGAGGGAGAAAAATTCAGAACAGCATTTTACAAAGGTGAATGTTGAAAACTATTTTTGCATGTATTTGGAAAAATGAAATGCTATAAAAATAAATGTTCACTGATTGACTTACTGAAAAATATTTTGTCTTCTCTCCTAAAATATATGTTCCTAGAGAGCAAGGATTTTGTATTTCCAACACACAAAACATGCCTTGCATACAGAAGGGAATGAAAAATAGTTATTGTCAGTATGTGATGTAATGGAAAAAAATGCTGGATTTGGAGTAAGAATACCAAAAGACCAATGTGAGGCTGGACAAGACACTTCATTTCTTCTTAGTTGCATCTATAAAATGAAGGGATTGGTCTAGATAATGTCTAAAGTCTTTTCTAGTTCTAAACTGATTTATCTTACAATCCCCACCAGTGCTAGGATGATATTCACCATCCAGAATTTGCTTTCCCTGCCCAAGCTCCAGTTTGGAGTTCAAGGGACAAATGTAATGAACATATGGCTATAGAAAATGAGTTGAGCTTTCATGCTGGTTGTTCTCAGGAGAACATGGATTTTGCAGGGAAGGTATGTTTACATGAAGGATAAATAAAGTGCTTTCCAGGTCTAAGGAGATCTGGAAAGACAGGGGAGAACCTTACCTGGTGGCAGGTCAGCACCAGGGCGGACCACACAAAGAGTCCTGAGATGCCCCGGGCAAGGGGGGTGATGAGGAAGAGCTGTCTGGAGCCCTGGGAGCTGTTCCAGGCCCTGCTGAGGTGAGAGCCATCCCCACTGGTGGGGAGGCCTAGATCAACAAAGGAAAGGATGCTGGTCCCAAGCAACCCCTCAGCCATTTGGGAGGTTAGCACAGGACTGGGATTGGTAGAGTTCTCTTCCACAGGTAGCCCAGTGTTGTTGTCCATCTATGGAGGAAGGAAAGGGGACAAAGGTAAGGAAGTGTCTGGCAGCAGGGAGGAGTCAGGGAGAAGGAAGGGCATTAAACACAGATTGGAGATCATTGGGGGAAGTGGACTTGGGCCCAGTCCGGGAGGACTGAGAGAAAGTGAGGGCCAAGGGCCATTAACAAAGAATGAAGGGAAAGGGAAGAGAGGAGAAAACCTAAGCCACTTCAGAGCCAATTCACTGACTGGAAGCCTGCCAAGGCCTCCTTTTGCACTATCCTTTCTCTTCATTTCAGTTCAGACCTTGAACTTGAATTCTGCTTAGTGCAAAAGTCTTTTAAACACCAACTTTCCCCCACTCCCAGTTTCCAAAGCAGGATGAACCAGAGGCTGACCAGGGCTGCCAGAGGAACTGTAATTTGCATGCTTCTAAGAAACTATGGGGCTCCAAACTCTCCAGTGTCCACTGATTGGCTCTTGGAGTTTGCAATACAAAACCCTGGTCCAAATCCCCAAATGCCAAGTTGGGTTCAGAAATTCAGATCCTGGAAAGCTTGTCCTAGGGAGGGAGTTGGATGTGGTAGCTGGAAAACTAATCTCTGAGCTAGAAAGACCTGGGTTCAAAAGACCTATCTAACATATATAGTATGACTCTGAGCAAGTCACTTAACTTCTCAGTGCCTCCAGTCAAACATGAGCAACTATAAAGTGGCAGGAAATGTCCCAATCTATTGGTAAAGGAAGGGTGGGTCCATAGGTAGTGTGCTAGAACTGGGAGTCAGGGAGAACAGAGTTCAAATCCTAGCTTCATGGCCTCTCAGCCTCAGTTTCCTTATCTCTAAAATGGGATTAACAATAGCTCCTCCAAAACAGGATAATTGGGATAATTATTGTTTTGCAAATTTTAAATCCATACATAAATTCTAGCTATTATTATTAGTTATTACACATGATATTTGGGTCCAGTTTTAAACAAACACTTAGTACTTTGGTTGTCCAGCTGGGGTTCCTTTAATCTCTGAATTCTAGGACACCCCCAAACAGGAGCTGGCCCTCTCTCATGCAGCTAGCACAAAGAAGCTGAAGACAGAGCAATGGAAGGAGAACTGGCCCTGGAGTTAAAGTTTTCTGACATCTATAAAATGAGGGAATTGCATTAGCTGGTTCTCCAGGATCACATCTGGCTAGAAGAGACTTCAAAGGCCATCTAGTCCAGGGCTCCTTAAAGTGTTTACCCTTTTGCACCTGAGAAATTTTTATATGATCTTGGGTATACAGATATATAAAACAGGTATACAAATCAAACATTTACTATGATAAATCATAAAGAAATTTTTTAAAATCAATTCTTTGGTATACATATAATTTTACCATTCTTTAAAGATGAAAGCAAATTTGCATGCTAATGAGATGGATGCACTTGTTTATTTTTACATAAAGAATTGGGGGAATATTTGATAACTTTTATTGTTGCTAATTTTTTCTTGACCCCCAAATTCAGTTAGGCAACCCTATGGGGTCCCAACCCACAGTTTAAAATGCTTTAATCTAGTCCAGTGTCCACATTTTATGGATGAGGAAATTGAGGTTCAAGGGTTAAAGCCACAAAAGAAGAAAAGCATTAGAAACTGAACATGAACTCTGACCTCCAAGCAAGCGTTCTTTTTTCACCTCCCACCTATATCACAACTCTCCATTAGTTAAAAACCCCTTGAAGAACAGGACTCACAGTAATGAAGAGAAGGGGGGGGGGGGAGTACACAGAATAATGAGACGATCTCTCCACAGGTGGAAAAGGTTTATGTATCTCCCCTGGACCTCCAGGGCCCTGTGCACACAATAGGTGCTTAACAGATTGCTCCTCAAATTGAATAGTCATTTCAGGGGCTGCTGTCAAGTTTACACCTTTGTCCATGATATAATAATGATGGCTGACTTTTTTTTTTTTTTTTTTTTAATAGTACTTTAAACTCTACAAAGAAGAATAGTGGACAAAGAGATGGCTGTAAATTCCAGTCTTTAAATCCTGCTTTTACTCGAACTGGCTATGTGATCCATGGGAAATCAATTAATTTCCTAGTGCCCCCAGGCAGCCCTTTAAACTATAAGTCTGAGGCGAGGGTGTCAACTTATTTCCTCATTGGGTGTTTTCTTCCCTGATGAGATCACAAACCCAGCTACTATTTCTTAAAATTTTTATAACATTTTTTTGTCTCTCTGTCCTTTCTGTCTCTCCTCTCTCTGTTTCTCTGTCTCTGTCTCTCTCTCTCTCCTCTCTGTCTCTCTCTATCTCTGTCTCTCTCTGTCTCTCTCTCCTCTCTGTCTCTGTCTCTCCCTCTCTGTCTGTCTCTCTCTCCCTCTCTCTGTCTCTGTCTCTCTCTCTGTCTCTGTCTCTCTCTGTCTCTGTCTCTCTCTGTCTCTGTCTTTCTCTCTCCTCTCTGTCTCTGTCTCTCTCTCTCCTCTCTGTCTCTCTCCCTCTCTCTCCCTCTCTCTCTCTGTCTCCCTCTGTCTCTCTGTCTCTGTCTTTCTCTCTCCTCTCTGTCTCTCTCTCTCCTCTCTGTCTCTCTCTCTCCCTCTCTCTCTGTCTCTGTCTCTCTCTCTGTGTGTCTCTCTGTGTCTGTGTCTCTCAGTGTCTCTCTGTCTGTCTCTGTCTCTCTCTCTGTCTCTCTCTGTGTCTCTCAGTGTCTCTCAGTGTCTCTCTCTCTCTCTCTCTGTCTCTCTGTCTCTCTGTCTCTGTCTCTGTCTCTCTCCCCACACATACACACACACATGTGCACACATACACGCATATTTACTGTACACAGTGTGCAGACTTATGCATGTATTGCACGGTAAGAGCCCTAACAGCCGGTGAGTAGGTGCCAGTATAGCTGCCTTTGCCCCAGCGGGTACGAAGGTTACCGAGCAGCGGGCACGTAAAATGTTTGTCCCAGTCCGCGGCGGGCGAGCCTCGGAGGAAGGGGAGCACTAAGCCCCCAGCCCCACGCCGCGCAGCAGCGCCCGTCCCCGCCCCAGGCCGCAGGTGGAGGGAGCGTCCCCGGGAGCGGCCGCGGCCGGACCGCGCGGTGGGTGACTCTTTGCCAGGGCTCGGGCCGGCCGCTTCTGGCGGGACTGTGCGCCCCCCTCCGCGGGAGGCCCCTTTCCCCGGCGCTCCCCCCTCCGCTGCCCGCCCGGGAAGTTTGCGGCGCGGGGAAGGGGCGGGTGCGGGCGGAGGATGCGTGAGGGAGGCTGAATGTTGGAGGAGCAGCCCCCCGGCTCCCGGGGACACTAAGTATGGCCCACGAGAGAAAACCGTGACCCGGCCGTAACTCCGATGCTGTCTGGAAATTAGAGCAGCCGCCTGGTTCCCTGCCGGGCCCCTGCGCCCCCTCCCCGCCTCCCGAGCGGCCGCTTTCGCCGTCTCACCTGGCTCAGCGGAGAGCTCCCCGAGCCTCAGCTCCGCCGCACTCGCATCCCGGGGCGCCCGGCCGGGCCGAGCATTCACGTGGCGGGAGACAGCTCCGCGCCCGTCAGGAAGTGCGGACGGCCCCGGGCGAGACTTCAGAGCCGTGCCCTCCGGGCGCTGCGCCTGGGGCGTGGGGGAGGGGGGATCCGCGGGAGGTAGAGTTACCAGGAAGTCACCTGTGTCTCCGGCGGGGCCCGGCCCCACCTCTGAAGCCCGGAGCGCCAGGATGCGCCTCCCAGCCCGGCCCCGGGCCGGGCCCCGGGCGAGGAAGCTGCGGCCGGCTGCCCGCTCTCCGCCCCGTTCTACGTACCACCGGCCCCCCGGCTGGTTTGTCCAGCCCGCGGCGGGCTCCGGGAGCTGCCCGGTGAGGTCTCCCCTCGGCCCGCAGATGGCAGCTGCTTCCCGGGCATTAGTCCGAGGGATCGGCCCGCCCCCAGGGAGAGCTCCGGGAGCTGGTCCCACCTGCGTCTCGGTGGGGCTGGGTGAGCGGGGTGTGGAGGGCGAGCTATGGGATCCCGGATCCAGACCTGCAAGGAGCCGGGCTCAAATTAGAGGGGGGCGGGGGGGAAAGAGCGGAAAAGGAGAGAGAACCGGAGAGAGAACAGGAGAAGAGGCGGAGAGCGGAGGCAGAGGGAGAGAAAGCAGGGGTAAAGCTGAGCGCGTCTATCAAAGGTTGCCCCATGGGAACTTTTTTTTAACTGCACTTAAGAATATTTTTCTCCTAATTACGTATAGTTTTCAACATTTAAAAAATTTTCTCTTTTGGTTCATTTGCCCTTTCACGGCTTCATCCTCGCAAATTATCCCACTTCTATCTCCTTTATACAGTCCCTTTGGATCCCGCCCCAGAAGTGTTATGAATGACAAGAATGACAGTTAAATTCAAGCTTCCATTATGACGGCCTAATACAGGAAACGTGGAGTCGTGAAAATTTAACTATAAACGTTCACTGATTTTTCAACATCCATTTTCTGATAAGATTTTAGCGTCCCCCATCTTTTCCCTCCCTCCCCCTTCCCCAAGACAACAAGCAATCTGATACAGGCTATACATGTACAGTCATGTTACACGGATTTCCATATTAGTCATGTTGTGAAAGAAGAACACAAGGGGAAAACTTAGAGAAAGAAAAAATTAAAAAAATTCTAAAAAGCGAGAATCCAGATTCCGTATTTCTGCCAACACGCATGGCATTTTCCACCCCAAGTGCGGAGACCCTTTTTTTGGAGGCTTTTTTAAAGGAAGACAAGATATGGTGCTGCGGAGAGAGCCATTGGCTCTTGGATCCGGAGACCTGTGTTCAAATCTCACCTTTGATGCTGACTTGGGCAAGTCACATAGTCCCTCGGGGACACAATTGTCCTTTTGTAAATTCTCTTCCTTCTATCGCTGATATTAAATTGAAAGCAGGGGCTTTCAGAGGCCATCTGACCCAATCCCCTCGTTTTACAGATTAGAGAACAAAAATTAAGGCACTCGTCCACAGTCACATGGACAACATGTCACCTGGTGACGTTTTACATCTTTATCTCTTGATTTTTCCACAATGGGGAGAGGGAAGGAGAAGGAAAAAAGAAGCATTTCTATTTTATTCAAGAAATGCAGGTTAAGTGTCCTGTCCTAGGAAGCAAATATCATCTAGATAGAAATCCAGACCATTTTTCCATTATCGGTCACTGCTTCTAAGTAGTAAGCGGCAAATTCAAGCCCAGGTTCTCTGATTCCCAGGCTTTTATCTCAAATTCCCCCAGTCCTGGAGCAGGGTTCTTAACTACCTGAAGGTGACAAGAAAAGACATCTTCCTAACCCAGTCCTACTAGCTCAGGTTGGGAGAGATCTAGCCTTGAAATTGAGTCCCACTTCTGCCTATTTGTGTCCCAGGCTTCCCCTGGGATAGTGCAGGATTTGAAAAACGGGGAAATGGGACTAGAGGAGGTTTGCAGGGGGAACTGATTTTTACTTTTGCAAGTCTATTTCATCCCATTCACAATAAACTTCCCATCTCTCTAGTGCCTTGAAGCTAAAGCACTCTGCAGGTATGAGCTCATCCTCCAACACCCCTGGGAGGGACCTCGCTACATCTATTTCATTTTCCATGTGGGGAATCCAGGCACAGAAGCCCAGTGAGGCTTGCACAACACGTCTTTTGGCTTCTGATGGTGGGCCACCCTCTGATGGAGCAGGCAAACAGAAAAGAGAATCCAGCGCTTCCTCCCAACTGTGCCCTCCTTTTAGAAACCTGTGTCTTCTCATCGTGGAGGCCCCCCTGCTTCAGTTAAACTGGTCTGGGTAGGTTGCTGATGGAGGAAAATAGCGCAGAGATGTGTTGATACCATTTTTAGAGATAAGACTAAATATTAATCAGAGGAGAGAGATCTGTTCCCTCTGCCCCGTTGGAGGGACCCCACCCCTTAGCAAAGCACAACCCAGTTCTTTGGCATGCTAGGACATGAAGCAAGGACCCAGTGTTTACTAATGGGGCAGTGTGCCCAAAGTCATCCCCGGTGGATGATGCTGTTCAGCCATCTAAACCAGCCTCAGACAAACTCCCAAGAGGCCCAGGAAGGGCTCTCAGGATCTCTAGTTTGCTGTGGATCTGTTTGTTTGCTTTCTCTTACAACCTCTCTTGACCTCCTCCCCCTTTACCAGCTCCCCCACCAACACCAACTCAACTCATTTTAATATACATTTATTAAGCACCTACTATGTGTCAGGAACTGTGCTGATTGCTGGGATACAAAAGCAGGCAAAAGACATTCTCTACCCTCCAAGAGCTTATGATCTAACAGGGGAGACAGCGTTCAAATAAATATGTTGAAAGCTTTTTTGGTATTGTGTAGAGGGCTAAGTATGGAGACAATAGCCCTGGATTCAATTCCTTCCACTGTATAGGGTCTTCTTTATTCTTGAAGTGGACCAAGGGATCAAGAAGAAGATGTCATGAAATGAATTGAACTTAAATGAGGGAAGGCTATGTAAATCACAGCTTCAGGGCTCAGGGGTCAGGTATAGATCAAGAACTTGGCCTTTTGGGCTTTGAACAATACAATAATCAATAACAATTTCAAAGATCTGGCTAGTTATGACATATACTACCCAGTGAAACAGAAAGATAATGAATTCAAGATGCAGAAAACAATATATATTTCTGAACACATTCAAAGTGGGGATGCATTATTTCGCAACTCATACCTGATACAAGGGTCTTATTTTTCTTTCATTTGGGGAGAGGGAAGAACTATTGATAAGGTCATCAAAATGAAAAAGAAAAAAAGAAAAGGAAGATAATATTCTAGTCATAACATTTTAAGAAAGGTATAGAGGCAAACAGAACAAAAGCCAATAGGAAATAGACAAGTAGAACAATTTTAGAGACGACATGCTGAATTTATAATCTATTTAAAGAGAAGTGAGGTGTTCATAATACAGATTTGGAGCTTCGTATATTTTGTGTTGGTTAAGTTAAGAATAAGAAAAAAAATTCCTTGTTTTTATAAGTCTGCATCATCTTCCTCTAATATCAGACCTTTACCAGACTTTTATTTACAAGTATGTGCTGCTAAGATTCTTTTCCCTACTGAACTGCTGATTTTTAGTTTTATGAAATGGAAATTGTCCATTTTATGCAATTACTTCTAATAGCCTTTATTAATAGTTATTCATTCTTCTGCTAAGCACTGAAATATTTGGCATTTCAATAAAGTTCAAAACAAACATATATACACCAAAAATATAATTACTTTATCATTAAAAAATCTATTGGTAGTTACAGATTCCATATGTTATGAAATTGTGAAGGAGCTTTAGCTTTCATACCCAATCTGTCTAGTCCAAAAAACAAAAAAACAAGGACACAATTGGCACTGAATAGTAACCAGGGAAAATTTGGTAACAATACCCCATTTTCTTTTTCTTCTTTTCTTGTTTCTTACTTTTCCTATACATTTTTCCTACTCTTTTCTCCCCTTCCACTAGCATTGCTTAATCGTAGTGTTGTCTAAGGAAGCTGAGGGCTCTATCTTTACCTCTGATAGCTTTTATAAATAAGCTATCAAAACTATAATATTTAGCCTTAGAAAACACTTAATATCCATGTCTCATCTTCATATATAAGTGTTTTAAATTATATATATTGTGTATGTATATATAATTGATACCTTATATATATATTATATATGTAAAAATTAAATATATATAAACAAATAATATATATAAAATATCAATCATGATTAAAAGAAATTCAAATTCAGGGGAAAAAAACTTCCTTTAAAAGCTTATCGCTAAGCTTTCCTTAAAAGTTAGCCAAGATGGCTGCATGAATAGGAGAAAGGCCACCCAGCAAAAATTTGCAATTTATAAATTCCTTAAGGTTATGACTCTTATTTTGCCTTTTGTATAGTATATAAATGTGTGTGTGTGTGTGTGTGTGTGTGTGTGTGTGTGTGTGTGTGTGTATAGTACAATGAAAAGAATGGCGGATTTGACACATGGTTTGGATTCAAATCTTCCCCCTGTCATTTATTAGCCATGTCAGCTTGAATTAGTCACATAGTTTCTGAGTCTCAATTTCTCTACCTGTAAAATCAGAGAGTTAGTTTAGATCAGGACTTCTTAAACTTTTTCTACTTGTGACCCCTTTTTCACCCAAGAAATTTTTACAAAACTCCAGGTATAGACATATATAGATATAGATAGACATAAATATACACATAGATATATATATTATATGCACATACATATCTATGTATCTATATAAAAAAGGTATACAAATCAAGCATTTACTTATAATAAATTATAATTTTGTGACCCCAACATTTGGGTTGCAATCCCATATGAGGTTATGACTCACAGTTTAAGAAGCTCTGGACTAGGTGATCTTCATCAAAATCCTATATTTGTAATTCTATAATATATCCTCTCTTATAGGATATAACCTATGGATTATATATTCTTAATAGGGAAATCACTGGTCAAAGTCTCAGATCCCTGATATATACTATCAGCAACTCATATTGCTACATTTCCCTCTCCTCAAATGAATTTAGTGACACGATTACCTTTTCTAACATAGATTTGACTCCTGATCCATTACATAAATTGCAAAATATGCTATATTCGGTCAGACACATTTCAGGATTCTTATAAGAAAAGTGTTTTTTGAAATGTAAAATGTAAGTTCTTATTTGGGAATTGTTATTTTGTGGTTGGCTTCACATATTTCGAGGAGGAAAAAGGGTGATTGTGGTGGTGGTAGAAGGGAAGTAGGGATAAAATGAAGATTGATGTCCCCATCCTATAAGCCAGTGGTGTAATTGGATATTCAAAAAATCCACTGTTTTTCTTAATTCATGAAGCCAGCCAGGCAAATATTGGAAGTTTCCTGTTTTACCACTCCTGCCCCCAAAGGCACTAGGGTGTAACAACTGTGGGAAATCCAGAAACACTTTTTACTTAGATGGGGAAAAAAAGTCTTCCAATCTAGGTGACTAGGGGAGGGAAAAGTTCTGAACTTGAAATGACAGTCCTGGGGCAGGTTTCAGTCTGCAGAGCAATCAGTGCTAGATCCCTGGGGAGGACTATGGGTCATCCAACAGAATTTAATCAGCTAAGCTGAAAGGGCAGCATTTCTCAGTCTGGGCTAACACTATATATGTTGCTGATCTAAGAATCCAGTCTAGGTCAAATGAATTGGAGGAGGAACCCCAGAAAATTTTCAGCACCAAGGCCACAGGAATTCCTATGGTACCAGGATTTCTAGAGCTGTCAAGGCTCCCACCTGCTAGGGCACTTGCCAGGATCCTAAGCCATCCCTACCACCACTTACTGGGAGTCACTACTTCAAGCTGATGTAGTGTGACCCCATCCCAGGAACACCTCCAGCTCTGGGCTGCCCTCTGAAGACAATAATTCCTCTATCTTTTCTACTGACCCCTCTCTCCCCCAACCTTCTCCAGGATAAGAAGGCAGCCTTGACTCCACACCTCCAACTGCCTTGCTTGTTAAATATAATGATTAATTCTCAGTCTTCATCCTTCTAGGTACCTTTTGACATTGTTGGTCACCTGCTACTTCTGAGTATTCTTTCCTCTCTGATTTTTAATGACCTTTCCAGGTTATTGAGGACCTTAGTGTTCCTGAGGATTTTAAATTTTAACTTTAAATGCTACTTTAATCTATATTATCTTAAGGTTTTTGAGTAGAAAACTGGCTGGAGAAGAGAGAAAGTAGAATCAGGGATACTTCCTCCTCTTTTTTGAAATACTTTCCTTCCTTTGAGCCTATAATAATAATAATAATTATAAGCTTATTCTGGTTCTCTTCTTACTTCACTGATTTCCGTTTTTTTTGTTTTCTCTATCAAATCCTCTGCCTTGTTTGTGTACATTTCTCATCTCAGTCTTCTACCATGAGCTTTTTTCTCTATGTATTGTTCCTCAAAAACTCATCCAGTCTCAAAGTTCCAGTTAGCAGTCTTTTTACGGATAAATGTCTAATTTACTAATGTGAGATATCTCACTAACCTTCTAGTTCTTCCTTTTTGCCCTTCTGTATTCAAGTACCTCAGGGACATCTTTACATATGTGGCTCCTTGTGATCTTAAGTGTATTGGTCTGGTAGTCTGGCGGATTAGAGTACACTGTCAATTAAGCCAAGGTGAGATGTTTGATTTCCACATAGACCAATTAGCTTTGTTTTGTTCTATAGTCTCACTTTGTACCCCACATCCCAGACAGCTGTCTCACAAAGGCTTGAAGTTTGTTCCCACAAGGGAAATCCAATGAGTGTAGATGACTCAGTTCAAATCCATCCCCACTACAGGAAAAACTACTCCAAGTATGTGTTGTACGGATGGTGGCTAAGTAGACTATGTCATCTTTACATAAAAGATGGCATTTTATTGTTGTTGTTAATAATATTACTGTTATTACTTCTTTAACTGGTAGGCAGTACTTAAAGGGTGGAGTCCTTGAGTCTTACTCACTTTTTATTCCACCCAGTGAATTATATTGCTCAGTTCCTATTCACTGATGACTGGAGCTATGATAGAAAGTATTTGGATTAGAAGTTAGTACTTCGCAACAATGAGAGATGTCAGGCACTGGGTCATGTTACCAAGGGATCCTGAAGACTTAAGGAGAGCAGTAGGATGACCTGGGTGGGTCATCCATGGTTTTAAATGAATCCCTTTCCATAATGTTTTCATTATTTTTTTTTCAATTAATAAACATTTATCTTCTCTCCCTTTTCATTTCCTTCCCATTGAGAAAAAAAAAAAACAGGATAAAACTCTGTGACAAATATATATATATATAGCAAAGTAAAACAAATTCCCACAGGGGACCATATCCAAAAATGTGTTTTATTCTACATACTGAGTCCATCACTTCCACCCTATTCAAGTTCAATGACACTTCTTTCCTCCTTTCTTCCTCTGAAGCGAAGAGATCAAGTTTGAGGGTGGGAGGAGGAGCCTAGGATTTCAGGCTTTTCTTTCTTTAGGTCATCTGTCATTACTGATGTCCAAAAACTGTGTTCTATTCTGGGCCCCTTCTCCATGAAATCTTCTCTGACTAGCCCCAGAAGACTATTTATGCCAGAGTCTCTAGCACACTTTAGTCAGTGAGATGGTTTTTTACTTTATAATAATTTCCTTGATTTTCATAACATTCCTGAGAATGTTATGAGAGATAGAAAGAGACAGAGAGAAAAAGAGAGAGAGAGAGAGAGAGAGAGAGAGAGAGAGAGAGAGAGAGAGAGAGAGAGAGAGAGAGAGAGAGAGAGAAAGTTAGGCAGGTGACTTTGCACAGCTTCCCTCACTTAAATCCAACTCACTTTCATGTCATGGGGTCCCCTCCCTGATGTCACGGTCCCCTTCAATGATGAAGGACAAACAACAACTGTAGGCATTCACCAAAGTTCAGTTTTGGGTCATCTCCCCCTTCCTTTCTGTTCCTCCTCCTTTCTCCCTTCCTCCTCCCTCTTTCTTCACCTTCCCCCATCCTTCTCATCTTCCAGTATGTAACCTTGGCATTCTATCCCACTTTTCACCTTCCCTGCCCCCCATCTACAAATCAGTTGCCGGAGCTTGCCATGTGGACCTTCTCTACACTGGTCACAGCCCTAACTCTTCCCTCACAGTTGTCACCAGAGTTCCAACCTCCATCACTTCTTGCCCTGTCTCCCCTACTCCGATCCATCTTACACACTGCTACCACAGTAATTTCCCTTGAGCTCAGATAGAATCATGGCACTTACCTATCCAACACCTGCGGTGGGCTAGCTTTCCTGTTTAGTTTTTAAAGTCCAGCCTGTCTTTCCAGCCTCACTGGAAATCTTCCTTTCTTCTTCACTCTGTCATCCAGCCAAACTGGTCTTCTCCCCAATCCTCATAATAACACTCCTCCCTGCCTTTGCACCATTGCCTGGAACATACTCCCTCCTCAGAGGTTGCTTCTCTTCCTTAAAGACCCAGTGCAGGTATTACCTTTTAAAGAAGCTTTTCCTGGTCTTTCCATTGACTAAAACTCTACCTCTCAGCCTACTTTGTATTGGACAACTTTATTCTCTATATACTTATGTGTGGACTTGTTATTTCACCTTCATTATATGTAGGCTCTTGTGAGTAAGGTTTATTTCATTCACTCTCTTTGTTCCTCCACCTGTTAGTTACAGGACCTAGCACATAATAGGTACTTAGTAAATACTTGCTTGGTTTATCAGGGAATAGCAACTCCATGCATCATTTAAGCCATAAGATCATAGATGTGGAAGGAACCTCGGAGGTCATCTAGTTCAAACCCCTAATCTTACCCAAAAAGTCACTGAAGCCTAGGAACAGGAAACTACTTGCCCAAGTTTACCCAAGGAATGATAGTCAAATTTTGACCTCAGTTTCTCTGTATCATTCAGTGTCAATTATTGATTTGGAGTATTTTGCTGTTTACAAATATCAGGAGTGGGAGCTGTCAAAGACATGGTGCTCATTTCATCTTAGAATTTGTGATAGAGAGGGAGAAGAAACCAGGTATTCATTGTCTAATACATACCAAATTTCAAAGACCAGAGGAAAGTTATCAGATCAGCCCAAGCTGACCCAAATTTCTAATTGAATTCTAATTGAAATCATTTGTATTTATATTATCAAATTCCACTTAACAATATAAATACAAATGATTTCAATAGGAAATTTAAAAAAAAAAAGAACTGCCTAAAGTGACCAATGTGGATACACAAGAAACTCATTGACTGACTTAAATTTTAATAGGACCAGCACGTGTAGAAGATGAGTAGGTAATGGAAGATGAATGCTGAACAATGGCGTGGTCCTTCCAAAATAGTGTCAGAAGTCCTAAAGATGAGACTGAGCTGAGGCTGGTGAAGGAAGCTGAAGTCAACAAAAAGAGCTTTTAATAAAGCTCTGCTGAGGTCAAAAGGAACACCCCTGAAGGAAGAGATGGGTCTGATGCTTAAGGCAGATTGAATAATGATGACAGAGGATATTTTCTTTACCAGTGAAATGGTCCTTGAACTGAGCAGGACAAAACAAAAACAATTGACAGGAAATTGAAACTCAAGGTAAATGAAGGGATGGAAAAAGGAGAAATGTCTAAATGATCAATGCGGATGCATAATTGACTCATCAACAACCTTAGAGTTAAAGAAAGACATGTAGGGAAGATGGTGACAAGGGCAGGTAACCAATGATGAATACCAAAGAGCATTAATGCTGTGATGATCAGTTGTGAAAGACTTGGTTCTTCTCATTGGTTCTTCAAGGCAATCCCAATAAACTTTGGATAGAGAATGTCATCTGTATCCAGAAAGAAAACTATGGAGATTGATTGTAAATCAACACACATTATACTAATTTTTTTCCTCTTGTAATTTTTCTTTTTTGTTTTGCTTCTTCTGTCCCGACATGATTCATGTATATTTAAAAAATTAATGTATACAAAAAAAAAGAAAAACAAAGCACTAATGCTCAAAATGAGCTGAGATTACTGAGGGAAGTGAAGAGGAAAAAAGATGGAAAGGGACTAATGCTCTGAGAGCGAAGGGAATTATTGTTTTGTTTGTCCTTCATTCTGGAAGAGGATCATGACATCAGGGAGGTAGTGCCATGGCATGCAAGTGAATTGGATAAACATTAATCAGGTGTCTACTCTCTGCCAGACACTGTGCTAAAAGCTTTATAAATGATATCTCACTTCTTCCTCACAACGATTCTGTGAGGTATTATCTCTTTATTGCAGTTGAGAAAACTTATACAGATGATTTTCCCTCTATCACACAGCTAGAACTTGGCTCTTCCTGACTCCAGACCTAGCACTCCATCCACTGCCCCACTACCTCCCTAGCTCAGGGTGGAGGGGATGGTGGTCTTTGGAAAGGAAAAAAATGTCAAATAGGAGTTTGAAACTTCTTTTATACTTGTTGGACCTGCGATTTCATCCACATGGGCATTTCCTCCGAATTGCACACTGCAAATTATCCGTGCTTGTTCACGCTTACTCCTCCTTGTCTGAGATTCTTGTCTCCATTCTCCCCTAATCCGCCACAGGAGAACCACTCAATATTTCAGGTATGGAGGGCTGCTGCATTTTTCTTGAAACTGATACCAGTAGAGCGTGTGGTTGTCCATCGGTTACCTCTCACTCTTATACACAATCTAACATCTCCTCTCATACATTCTTCGTATTGTCCCCCTGAACAGTTCTCTTCTCTTCCTTAACTTAGTCTTTTAGAGTCAGTGATTCAGGGTCATAAGACATTCTTGGAAAAATATTGGTACTAAAAAGATAGACTTCTGGAGTTTGTTTATCATAAAAATAATCAAAGTTTCCCATAGGCAATTCAGCCATTCTCCTGTTCAATTTTGGACCCTGCTCCTGCATTGTTGCTGTACCGAGGAGAAACAAGAAATTAGTAAGACAGCACCTAGCTGTCCCAGTCTCAGTTTACATGTCTATAGAAAGGGGTTAATAAAGGCACAAAGTTGTGAGGATCAAATGAGAGGACATGTAAGAGTTTTGCAAACCTTGCAATGCTACCTAAATGACAGCTATTGTTTTAATTTGAAAGACTTAAAAGATATGATCCATTCAATGGTTTCAAAACACAGATGAAATCTATGTGTATAAATGTTGTGTATGTGTATAAATGCTTCCATTTATACACATAGTCAATGTGTTTCTTTGCTTTGGTTTATTATAATAATTGGTTACAATTAACAGTTAATATATATTATTTTTAAACATTTTAATATTATAACTAATAATAGTTGGTTACAAGGGAAACTTCTACTTTGAAGGAAGAAGTTCTCTTTCTTTTTTTTTTCTTTAAAGATTAACTCTCCCTCTCTCGCCTAGGCTATAAATGCAGGGGTCCTGTCCCACTACTGATAAGCAGAGAAGCTTTGACCTGCTGCTTCCTAACTCGGAAACCCAGTGATACACATAGAGATGCTAAATTTAGTGCAGAGGAAAGATTGGTAGAACCCACTACATCTCTTAACTCTTGAGCTCAAGTAATCTGCCAGCCTTCACCTTCTGAGTAGCTGGGTTATGGGAAGTGTACCCCGTGTCTCATGGGGGTATGGAGCTATGGGTAAGGGGAGTGGTGAAAAAAAAATAAGAAAGGAAAGAGTTATACCAGGAAGCATTCAAAAAAAGCGCAGGTGAACAGAAGGAACTTCATAAAAGAAAACAAATAAGCAGGGAAGTTTTGTTACTATCGTGTTCAAATGCAGTAGTAAGCAGCAAGGATTTAGGAGAGCACTAAATGTTGGGGTTCATGTGAAGAATTCACAAAGGCCACTCTCTCTGGGGAAAGGTAGGCTTATTTAGGAGAAGAGGTTATAGAAAAAATGGAGCTGGGAGAGCGTAGAGTTAGTTATGAGAAAGAGAAAGACTTCATGAGGCATGGTGGGGGGGACAAAAGGAGACACACTGGGTGGAATGGGGGGAAGTAAAGGGGAAGACAACACAAGGAAGAGTGCTGTGGTGAGCTATACCTCCAGAGTAATTTAGCAAAGATGAGGTGAGCCATGAGCAGAGTTATAGGGGAAATGTAACCTCAGGGGTTTGACATAACTTGGGTTTCTTGAATGGACACAGCAAACTGCAACCATAAGGGTAAGCTGATTCCTATCAGTCCCCTTGCTAGTTGCCCAGGGAGCAATTCCATCAATATTTCATTCTTTCTCTGCCAGTTGGGCCCAGGACCTCATCATTTAGTAACAGAAATTCAGTTTAAGAAACAATCTTCTTTCCTGTTTTTTGTTTACTGAAATGTTCATGGTAAATTTATAGTAAAACAAAACAAAACAGAAAAAAGAACAGAAAAGGAAGGGTAAGGGAGCAAGCATTTATGAAGCACCTGTTATGTACCAGACACTATACTAAGTGCTATGTGAATATATTAGTTAATCCCCTAAACAATCCTGGGAGGGAAGTGCTATTATTATCCCGATTTTGCAGTTGAGAAAAATGAGATAGAAGTTAAGTGGCTGGCCTAGTCAAACAGCTGATAATTGGATTTGAACTCAGGCCTTCCTGATTTTAGAGCCCACTGAGCTGCCAGCTGCCTAGGATGAAAAAAAAAAGAAAAAGGAAAAGAAAAGCGAGTTATTGAACTTGATTTCAAGTCCTGGCAAAAGTTGAGAACATATTATCATTATTATTAAAGAGATTTTTTGAACATTTAGAAATGGAAGTAGCAATCACTATCAGCCAGCATGGCATCATAAAAACTGGGCACGCCAGACTATCTTCAGCCCCCTTTTTTGGTAGATCACATTACTGAGAGATCAGATGAGAGGGGCCGAATTATAAATGGCAATCGCTCTGGGTCCAGAACCAGGAGTCCCAGGCTCTGACATCTACATCCTCGCCATCCTGAACCAGCTCCTCAACCTGGCTAGGTTTCCTTATCTCTAAAATAGAATACTTGTGGCAAAGAGTGTGCTGGGGCCTGTGCTCTGACTTGTTTGGAGAGCCGGCATTTACACACCCCTTGGAAATCGGCACTCTCCATAGATAAAGGGGACTGGTTTGATTGTTTTGTGGCAAAGGTCCAGACAGTATTAATAATGCAGATTAAACTTAAAAGTCTGTTTGACTACATTGCCCTCCAGTCCCTTTTCTCCCCCACCCCTGGACTGGTTCTTAACCCCCCATTACCCCTCAATTGTTCTATAAACTTTGCTGGAAGTGGGGAGCAGTAGCAGCCTGGGGGAACAAAGTCTAGGAACTTGTTTAATACGGATACGATTAACTAACATTTCTGCAGCAGTTTTATTCAGACATGGCCCAAGCTTTGTCATTCCAATCTTAGTTTACCTCCATCTCCACTGTGTAAAAAGGAAATAATGGTAGTACCCACTAACCAGGTTGTTGTGAGGATCAAATGAGGTATTTGTAAAGTGCTTATTAGCATGGTGTCAGCCCCACAGTAGGTGTTATATAAATGTTAGTTATTATTATTATTATTAATTATTATTATATCCATTATTTCATTTGAACCTCAGAACACCCCTGCCTGAAGCACATGCCTTATGGGCTTGTGGTGAGTAATAAAAGAGGCAAAGTACCCTGGATACCTGCCAGTGTAAATGTCAGCTTTTCAAAAAATCAGATAATGCCACAGATAGGTTATACCAGGATCTCAATAAAGCATTAGAAAAAGTCCCTCCTGCTGAATGGGTACATGATAAGCACAATTAGGTGGAGCTAAGAACCAGCATATTTACAGTGCTTTAAAGCTTACAAAGTTCATCTGACTGATTTCCCACAATGGCCTAGTGAGGTACGTATTATTCCCATCCCCTTTTTATTGATGAAGAAACTGGGATTGAGAGAGGATAAATGATTTCTCCACGTCACACAGCTCCTATCTAAGGCAGGATTTGAATTCATGTCTTCCTAACTTATGTTCAATACTATCCACTGTAATGCAGAGCTGTCTGGCTGAATGATTAGACCTCCAGAAAAAAAAAAAAATGCCATCTCCAACACAAGAAAGATGATGATTAACTTTGCAATTCTCCAAGGATCTTAGCGCTAAATGGGTCCTCAGAGACTCACATCTGAAATGGATTTTTCTCTGCCTACAAACATTCCCAATGGATGTCCATCAGTTGGAGAATGGTTGGGTAAATTATGGTATATGAAGGTTATGGAATATTATTGCTCGGTAAGAAATGACCAGCAGGAGGAATATAGAGAGGCCTGGAGAGACTTAAATCAACTGATGCTGAGTGAAATGAGCAGAACCAGAAGATCACTGTACACTTCAACAATACTGTATGAGGATGTATTCTGATGGAAGTGGAAATCTTCAACATAAAGAAGATCCAACTCACTTCCAGTTGATCAATGATGGACAGAGGTAGCTACACCCAGAGAAGAAACACTGGGAGGGGAATGTAAATTGTTAGCACTAATATCTGTCTGCCCAGGTTGCATGTACCTTCGGATTCTAATGTTTATTGTGCAACAAGAAAATGATATTCGCACACATGTATTGTACCTAGACTATATTGTAACACATGTAAAATGTATGGTATTGCCTGTCGTCGGGGGGAGGGAATAGAGGGAGGGGGGGTAATTTGGAAAAATGAATACAAGGGATATTATAAAAAATATATATATATATAATAAAAAAAGAAAAAAAAAAAACATTCCCAACGAATGGGCATCCAGCCTTTGCCTAAAGATTTTATATAATTTCTTAAGGTCGACCAGTACACTTTCTGAAATCTCTAATTGTTGGCAAGCTTTTTCTTACTTTGGCCACAAAAATGCCTCTTTGCAACTCATCCACAGAATTTCTACTTCTGCCCTCTGAGGACAAGAACAAATCCACTTTCTTTCCAGAATGTCCAACAGTTCTTCAGATATTTTAAGATAGCTGTCATATCCTTCCTCCCTAAGTCTCTAAAGCTAAAGATCTCCATTTCTTTTAACCAGTCTCATGTGAAATGGTCTCCAATATCATATCTTGGTCGCCCTCCGCTGGACACTCCAATATATACCAGTGTTTCTCCCAAAAATGTCCCAACCTTACCCCCTCCCTCCTCACCCCTTCACTGAACTGAACATAAGATTTCCCAGGGAAAGTGCAGTGGTACCTCACCATCTGTATTCTGTGGGACTTTTACAGATCTATCTCTATTGAGATACTTCTTGACAGAGAAGAGAATATTAATTTGATACTAACAATATTCCTGTCATGATTAAACTTCATTTTCCTAGATTTGGCTTGTCATTTCTGTCTAGCTACATTTCAGAATTCGACTATTACCTTCAAACTCAATTAGCGTGCCAAAAATATCTCCATTGATAGTTTTTTAAAAATGTTAAATAGCATAATGTCCTTCGGTCACACTACTTGAGTCCTGGCTCCAATTCATCCTCAAAGATCCAAAATGTCATCTGTATAGGAAATTCTCAGTAGACAAGTTCTGGGAATTTGAGCTATTAATTTATTTTTAAATAGTATTATTTTATTTTTCCAAATACATACAAAGACAATTTTCAGCATTCACCTTTGTAAAACCTTGTGTTCTAAATTTTTCTCCCTCTCTCCCCACCATCTCCCTCCCCTAGACACAAGCAATCAGATACAGGTTAAATGGGTTCAGTTCTTCTAAAATTTCCATATTTGTCATATTGCATATTATCAAATCAAAAGGGAAAAAACACAAGAAAGGGAAAAAATCAAGCAAACCATCAAACAAAAAGGGGAATATTCAATCTCCATAGTTCTCTGACTAGATGCAGATGATACTTTCCATCTTAAGTCGATTGGAATTGCCTTGAATCCCCTTATGTTAAAAAGAACCAAGTCTATCACAATTGATCATCACATAATCTTGTTGCTGTGTACAATGTTCTCTTGGTCCTGTTCACTTCACTTAGCATCAGTTCAAAATCTTTCCAGGCTTTTATAAAATCAGCCTGTGGAGCTATTATTTTAAAAATCCTTTGTCCAGGATCACATAGCTCAGAAGGGTCTCAGATTGGACTTGAATCTAGATCTCTCTTGATTTCAAATCTAACATTTCATCTCAGTCAAAGATGCTATATTGACTAAGTTTGCTAATGTCTTTCCTAAAAAGATAGTGTTTGGGACTGAATATAGTACTCACATCGTAGACTGATTAGGGCAAACTTTAGTGGGGGGGATAACTGTTTCCCTCATTCTAGACATTAATCCATTAATTAATTAGACATTAATTAATTAGCTCTGAGAACATTTGTTAGCAGCTGTCATATACAAAACATTATACTAGGTACAAATATATGAAGAAAAAAATGCTGTGAGTGACACTGTATTTGAAAGGATGGAGAAAGGAAGAGATGCTGCAAGATAAGAGAAGGGTAGATGTCTTGGTTTTTTGTTGTTATTTGATTTTGTTTTTAGGAAGAAAGCAGGTGGCATAGTGAATAGAATTCTGAGCCTGGAGTCATGTAGACTCTATTTTACTGAATTCAAATCGGCCCTCAGACTCTCTGGGCAAGTTACTTCACCCTGTTTGCCTCAGCTTTCTCATCTATAAAATGGGCTGGAGAAGGAAATTGCAAACTAGTCTAGTATCTTTGCCAAGAAAACCCCTAATGGGGTTACAAAGATTGAACAAATGAAGAGTCTCTAAATGATAGTTTGTGAACTTGATTTCTACTTCTGGTAAAAATTTTAAAAGACAGCTTGTGAAGATACAGAAAGGGAAGTGGGGATCACTAAAATGACTCCATCAAAAACCGGTCATGCCAGATTAACCTCATTGCCTTTTAAAAACGGGTCACTAGACTGGTAGATCAGGGAAATGTGGCTGATTGGGTTTCCTAAGATTTCAGGCAAAGCGTTTCACAAGAGCTCTCATGCTCTCTTTGTGGACAAGATGGATCAATATGGGGTAGATGATTACAGCCAGAATGACTCAGAATGGTTTGAATCACTAGATTCAAGAAGTAAGTCATTAATGACTCCCTTTCAAATTAGAGACAAGGTAGGATAGTAGATGGAAGTTAATAGGAGTATAGGCTCCATCAGAGAGGCCCAGTGTCTGTCTATAACAGGAAGGAGGTTGTTCTCCATCTAAAGTTTAGAATTTAAACTTTGTCCCATTTAAATCACACCTGGAATACTGTCCCCCAGTTCCAGATGCATTTTTAGGAAGGACACTGGTAGTTTTTTGAGAGAGTTAGGAGTTATCCAGGTCATTGATTTCATCATTACAGGGAAATGCCCTATGATGATACATATCAATAACCTATAGATTGATCAATAACCTATAGACTGAGGAGGAGTGACTTAGAGACCCTGTGAAGTTGTGACTGGCTTACGCAGGATCTCAGATAGCAAGTACAATGACACAACTTGCATTCAAGTTTTCCTTCCTCCTGCTTTAGAGACCAGCTTCTTAAACTGTGATTCATGACTCCAATAGGGGAAGGTCTCATAACTGAATATGGAGGTTTGAAATTTTGATTTATTATCAGTAAATGTTTGATTTGTTTACCTTTACCTTTATTTGTTTACCTGGGGTCATGTAAAAGTCTCTTGGGTGGAAAGAGAGAAAGTTTTAAGAAGTCTTGCTTTGGAGGATTGAACCAATAAAATAATGCCTTTTTAAACTAGACAATGTTTAAAAAGGGTAATCATTATGGTTAGGGGCTTAGAGCTTTATGGCACAGTGGATAAGCGTTAAAGTTCAAAATCAGTCCTAGACACTAGCTAGGTGGCCCTGAGTAAGTCACTTAACCTGTATGTACCCCAGTTTTCTCAACAGTAATAACATTACCTCTGAGGATTGTTGTGGGGATCAAATGAGGTAATAGTTGTAAAGTGCTTAGCACAAGGTCTAGAACACAGTGGATATTATATAAATGCTTATTATCTTTCCTCCACCCTACCCTCATCCCCACCCAGAGCACAGGAAATTTTGTTGAAGAAATTATATTTATCCAGAAGAAAAGTCTTAGAGGAAACATAAAGGCTGCTTTCTAATATTTGAAGGACTATCTTATGAAAGATATTAGACTTGCTTTAACTGACCCAAGAGGATATGAAGAGGAATCGTGGCTAGAAAAGACAGAGAAGCAGATTTCTGTTCCATATCAAGAAAAATTCTCTCACAATAAGAACAATCTCAGCGTAGAATGGGTGATAGATAGATGGGCTTCTTTACTATTCAGGTGTTTCAAGTAGAGGCTTCAAGCTCATTTGTCCAGGATACTATAGAGGAAATATTTTAAGTTTGAGTTGAACCATATACTACTCTTTGAGATTACTTTCAACTCTGAGGTCCTAGGTAAGGATAGGTCCTAGAATCAAGATATCTAAGAAATCTAACTCTGGACAGCTATAAGTGAACATTTTTATGTGTATCTTTTTTCATATATTTTTCCTTTATGTAATTAATAATAATAAAAATAATAGTTAGCATTTATATAGCACTTTACAAATGTAATCTCATTTTGATGTGGAGCAGGAACTTTAATGAAGAACTTTCAGCCCAAGGCTGAATTCCTGAGACTGTCTTGTTAGCTTATCTATAAAAACATATTCAGTTCCTCTAGTCTCATCATACAAGTTTATTCTCAAGTAGGACCCTTCCTAATTCTTCCCTGACTCCCTAGATTCCATCCTTAATTCTCTCTCCCTCTTCCCTTCAACCTTAAAAAGCCTACTTCATTCTCAGTCCATTGCTAAAATAATTTTTGATTTTGTCCTTTTTTCATGTCAATAAAGGGCATCCTTTGTGCGTTACTATTATAATGCCTGTTGTGAATTCTTCACATTCCAAACCTGCTCTCCCATAACCTGGTACTTCTTCAATCTGATTCACAAAACAACCCAGGAAGCTAGGAGGTAGGGTACTATTATTTATTACCTGCATTGTAATGCAGATAATAATGAGAAATCTGAGGCAGATAGATTATAATCTTCCTTAAGAAAGTCACAGTATCTATCATGAAAGTAGTTGTTCTTCTAAAAGCCTTTCCCAGGATCACTCCAGGAAGTAAGTATATGAGGAAAGATGTGAACTCAGGATTTTCTTAACTCTAAGATCATACTTTCTACTGTGCCATTTGTTCTGTTTTTGAGATTCTAGGCTCCTTGGGGGCAGGGCCCTTTATTATATTTGTCCATCTGCCCACATTCTGTCCTTCCACCCCAATGCTCTCTCTTTTCTGAACTATTATATAAACCATATATTTCCTTATATTTTTATCTAATTGTTTCATTCAAGTCCCTTTGACAAGCTTCATAAGTGTACACTGGTGAGCGCAAACTGCTGTTTAAAAATATATATTTGCTCACGTAGGCCATATGATCTTATATTTAGAGCCAGAAGAGACTCTTAGAGGTCATCTAATGTCAACCTATCCATTTTGCAAACACGGAAACTAAGATCCAGATTTGCTCAAGGTGAGACCAAATAGTAAACAGATAGGAGCTAGGTTCACTGAATCCCAACGTAGCCTTTATCTGATCTTCAAGCAGAGGTCACTGGATGAAGGGATTCATCGTTCACCCAGGGTCGTTTTCTGCATTCTATAATTTTGCTATCCACCATGAGTGGAAGCAATCCCAGCCAGCAGAAAGGCCGTGTTTCTTTTATTCATTATCTTCTGGTTGAGTCCAACAAAACCCCAGATCATGGGCACAAGTTCCCCGCTTTCTTACATATGCTTTAGCTCTGAGTGGCTGCAGACAGAATAGATGCTCAGTTCTGTAAGGGACTTTGTAAATCAAGAGAAAAGCATCTCGACGATGTGTCATCCCAGAATGAAGCTGGTGAGGGCAGCACACAGCTGAACTACTGCCACTGAGGACTTCCATTCCAAAAGAGAACAACAGCTGCTGTAAAACTTAATTAGCGGTTTATAACAACTCTAATTAAAAAACAAAACCTCTGGGCCCAGCGGAGCCAGAATCCCTGCCTTTGCCACATAATCAGAAGCCAGCTGTGTCAGGAGGTTGGTCGGTTTAGGGCAGCTAATGACCCATTTGCTTGCAATCTAGAATATGACCATGACATCAAGGAGGCATTGGGGGAGTCAGAGAGGCTGCAGCCCACAGCGCAGGCAATACTGGGCTGGACAGCAGGCAGACTCATCCCACAGCACAGCTCTGGTCAGTGGCCGTAATGTGGACCAAACGTTGCGAGCTGTCCTGAAAAAAGCTTCTGGGTTACCTTTGAAATTTATTTTTCATGGAACACTGAAAAGAACATTGGATCTAGGTTCAGAGGACCTGGGTTCAAAACCTGCCTAGGGTACTTATTATCTGGGTGACTCTGGGGAAATCACTTACATACTTTCAGAATCAGTTTCTTCACTTATAAAAGGAGGATAATATATCATAGGGTTGTGAGGATCGGAGATTGTTGTTGTTTTTTGTGCTTCGTTCTCCAAGAGGTCCATGATGTCAGGGACATGCAAGTGAATTGGATTGAAGTGAGGGAGGATTGGGCAAGGTCACCTGCCTCCCTTTCCCCTCCAGAGCCATCTGGGTCCAATGGCCAGACATAGGTCAGGATGGCTGGAGATGGCCCTGGATACAGTGGGAGACCTTGATCAAAGTGTTAAGCTAAAGTCTTCAACAAATATGAAATAACATGTAAATAGGTTTGCAGTCCTTAAAGCATTACAGAAATGCTAATTATTATTTTTATACATGGGTTTTTTTCCAATCTAGCAGTTTGAGTATTTCAATAGATTTATAGCTTTATTCAGGGGTAGAAAATTTAGATTGCTTGGCTAGAGATACTTTAAGTTCTTAGGATTTTACTCCCTACCATCTTTTTTCCTAGCTTGGTGACCTGGAATCAGAAAGACTTGCTTTTAAATCCTGCCTGACACTTACTAGTTAGATGACTCTGGACCCTTAGCCTCTGTTTACCTCAGTTTCCTTAACTGTAAAATGAAAATGATAATAATAACTCTCATTTCTCTGGGTTGTTAGGAGGCTCAGTTGAAATAATATGTGCCAATTGAAACTATACACCACACAGTAGGGATACAACAATAAAATGAAAATCTATGTCCTGGGAGTCTGCTCAAAGTTAGCACCTCAGGATAGAGTATTGCCTTAGAATTTTAACATTGATATCGGAAGGGACATCAGTGGCCATCTAGTATAGTGCCCTCATTCTACATGAGGAAACCCAAGGTTAAATTACTTTCCTCGGGTCACATAGTAAATATTTGTGGCAGAATTTGAACTCAGGTCTTCTCCAACACCTTGGTTAAAGAACACCAAGTTCTATAACCAATCCACTCTAGGACCTAGTGCCAGTTCCTTAATTATGCCCGAGGTTAGTTCTGGGCAAAGTGGCATAGGGTGCCCTTAGACTGCTAGTAGAATTCTTTTCTCCTTCTTTTCACCTATCCCCATGCCTCCCCCAACCCAAGTTTCAGAACGGTGTTGCTTTCTCCTGCTAAAGAACAAGGTCATCTGATAAATGTATTTACACTTCCATATTAGGAACTTATCATCACCTCTTTCCTGGCAGTATTTGTATTTTTAAAAGATGACTTCCGAGAGGGGGCGATTCTTAGCCCAAAAGAAATGAATTGTGGCTGCACTTAAGATAGCTGAAGCACCATATTTGGACGGGGGGATTCCTCTCATCCAGTGGTCCTCAAACTTTTTAAACAAGGGCCAGTTCCCTGTCCCTCAGACGGTTGGAAGGCCAGACTATAGTGAAAACAAAAGCTCACACTCTGTCTCCCCTCAGCCCATTTGCCATAATCCCGAGGGCCCATAAACGTCCTCAGCGGCCGCATCTGGCCTGAGGGCCGTAGTTTGAGAACCCTGCTATCCTTCCATCATCATAATTACCTAGTCCACATATCCAGGAGTCCAGGTCTCGAGCCACAGATACAAATGAGAGAGCTGGAGAAAGGCTTGCAAGCACTTGCAGTTTACATCCCCTTCTTCACTGAGTTAGCCTAAAACAGTAGCAGGGACGGCTTCCCCAAGATCAGAGGTCAAGCACAACACTCATTTTACAGGGAAGGAGATTCAATTTCCCAGACTCACACGGTAGTTTTGAGACTGGATTCAGATCCAGGTCCCTCCTGATTGGAAGTTCAGCCCATTTACTGCTCTGGTGAGGAGCTGTGGAGTGGGACCCACTTGGGTCCCAGAGCTTGGAGTCGATGGAATTGAATGGAGAAACTCCCTAGCTGCTGTTAGTTTTTTAGTGGGTGAAATGTAATTACAAGTGAACATCCCAGGCAGTTTTGATCATAGAAGGCAGAGAGTAATCGGAAAACTAGTCATAAGTCAGAACTAAGAGAACATCGGGGTAAAGCAGCAGCCAAGGAGAAAAACGCAGGGTCATTGATTTAGAGATAGCAGGGACCTCAGAGGTCACCTAACCAATGTCATTCTAAAGATGAAGAAGCAGTCACTTGTTCAAGATCACATTGGTTTGTTTGTGTTCTTTTTTTAGGTGACAGAGTTGAGATATATGTAACAAGAATGACATTCTTTCCGGGGAATCAATCCCAAACATGACTAAAGTAGTAATGGTTATATGTGAGCCTTAATTAATCATCTTGTTTAAAGCATTACCACTTTTTTTCTAGTTAAGTGAGATGGTAATGCTTTAAACAAGATGATTAATTAAGGTTCATATATAACCATTACCACTCTAAACATGTTTGGGATTAATTACCTGGAAAGAATGTCATCTTTTTGTTAACTTCTTTGGGTCTCAGTTTTCCTCATCTGTAAAATGGGAATCACACTCATCTTTACAGGTTGTTGTGAGGTTCAAATGTAATAATGCCATGCAATATACATAATACTGTAAACCTTATAATGTTAATTATAAGATAATGTGAACCTTAAAATGTTATGTAAATCAGGGATTCTTTTCTAATAATAGCTTTTTATATTCAAAATATATGCACATTTTTTTCCTTTTTGATCTGATTTTTCTTGTGAAGCAAGATAATTGTATAAATATGTATGCATATTTTGGATTTAACATAATTTTTCAGCATTGACAATTGCAAAACCTTTTGTTCTAATTTTTCCCCTCCTTTCCCTCACCCCTTCCCCGAGATGGCAGGTTGACCAATACATGTTTAACACATTTTTTTTACCATGTTTAATATATATTGAATTACTTGCCATCTAGGAGAGGGGGTGGGGAAAAAGGAGGGGGAGATTGGAACTCACGTTTTTGCAGGGCTCAATGTTGAAAAATTATCCATGCAGATGTTTTGAAAATAAAAAGCTTTAATAAAAAAGAGAAAGAAAGATTAAGTTGAAAATAGAGAGATAAAGTAAAAAAAAAAAATGTAAAGATATTTTTCAACATTCACCCTGGTGAAACCTTGTGTTCCAAATTTTTCTCCCTCCCTTCTCCCCATCCCCTCCCTTAGATATCAAGTAATCCAATATATGGGAAACATATGCAATTCTTCTATACGTATTTCCACCTTTATCATGTTATACAAGAAAAATCAGATCAAAAAGGAAAAAAATGAGAAAGAAACAACAAAAAGGTGAAACTATGATGTTATGATCCACATTCAGTCCCCACGATGCTTTTTCTGGATGTGGATGGCTCTCCATCACAAGTCTGTTGGAATTGGTCTGAATCACCTCTAAATCAGGGATTTTTTACTTGAAGTCTATGAGATTTAAAAAAAATGAATAATTGTATTTCAATATGAAAGGTTTTCTTTGTAATCCTATGTATGGTTGTTAAATACTTCATTCCAGGAAGAGATCCAGACCTCCATCAAGGTCCATGACACAAACAGGGTTAAGGACCTAGGACACAAATGTTATTAATTTATTTTTATTTAATAATAATAATTAAATATTTTGTTATTATTAACTGTCACTGCCTGAGAGACACTTTGCCAATTCAGTGGCCTGGGGCTGACAACAATGGAGGGTTTCTCCAAATATGGGGATCAAGGCAAACTGACCAACCTACTTTATCCCTGGACCAGCTCTAACCACAGAAAATTCAATTCTTCCTCGGAGCCTAAGTCAGACAAAATGCTCTCTCCGTGAGAAGTAAGTCATTCCCTGTCATGCTCTCCCCCAAGGGATCTGACCCCCAGTTTGGAACAATTATCCAGCCATCAGGGTGGGGCCTGGCGTGGTGAGCAGAGAGGTCCCATGTGACAGGACATTTCTCCTCTCTCTGCCTCCGGTCCAACTTCCCAGTTTGGAGATGGCAGCCACGAGGAGGGCGGAGAAGGGTGGAGGCTGTGCCAGGAATCACTGACAATGAACAAAGCAAGCTGGGTTGGGAGAGTGAGGGGCCTGGAAAATGGTGCCCCTGGGGAGAGAGCAGGGGGGGTGGGGGCCTAAGCATTCAGAGAACACCACAAGAAAGACTGAAACCCTAGACACTCCCTTGCAAAAGGGCTGTCTGGAAACTTTCTGAAAGGCACAGAGAGCAAATACAGATGAACGCTTGAGATGGGTCCCATACCCGTTCATGGCCCAGGGCGCCTTTGGTCAGATTGCATCTAAATTGGGCCCTGTGGTCTAACAGAGCCCCTCCTCCGTCTCAGGGACAAAGGATCAGCCCCATCTATTCAGAAATGCCGCAGTCTACCTTAAGGTCCTTCCAACCAATCCCCCAGGAGATTGTGGCAGATACACTTTGACAATCATCCCATGTTTTTCCCTGACCCGGGATCAGCCAGCGCCCAGGAGAGATTTTTGGCTCACTGGGCCCTGCGGTGTTCATGACATTGTCCAGCGCCTTCTGAAGCGCTGAGCAGTATCTACCTTGACCGTTCCTAATTGCACATTTCACTGGCTGACTGCCTTTTAACTATTCCAATCGCATTTTTATCATCTTGTCCAAACCCACTTTAAACCTCTGTAGGTCCAATTCAGCAAATGTCCTTTTGGCTACTTTTGAAAACTGGCTCCAGTTTTCTCAGTCCTCGTAGCCATCTTGACTTCTCTAACTGGTTAATTGCCCAGATGAAAGGACTCTGCTGATAAAATATTGTTATTTTCTCTCTTAAAAAAAAAAAAAAAAAAAAAAAAGGCAAACACAAAAACCCTCCAGCTTCCTGCAACTCTTGGAGCTAGGCCCAAGCACTCCAGAGATGCTTTCCTGGGCAGCCCCAAAGATTGTTTCCTGTAGTGGGACTTTGTCACTGAGCAATGCACTTTTCAATCCCAGAGTGAAACATCTGTGGAACTAAGGTCAGGGAGTGAAGCTTGGGACAGGAGACTAGAAATGTAAAAGGGATGAAGATGAGTCACAGGGTCTCAAGTCAATAAGCATTTCTTAATTCTTACTACCTCCCTTTACAATGAATGGGAGCTCTGGAGAGAAGAGACTTTTTTTTCTTTTAAGTCTTCCTGGTTATTCCTATCTTTGAGCACAGTGACCAGGCAAATAATATCTATTAAGTAAATGCATATTGATTGAATGGTCCTGAGCTAAGTGAAGAAAGATCAAAATCAATCCCTACTTTCAAGGAGCTTGTCTAAAAGAGATCTTGTCTTCCACTTCCCTGTCATAGGAAATGTTTATTTTAATATTAGACAATCAATAACTACCTGTTGATTGATCAACCTGATTATGACTAGGATCTATCTTTACCCCATTAGAACAAGTTGATGGATTTCCCACAGTATTTCCAAGGATTATAAAGTTAGAACTAGCAGGAACTTTATAAGTCATTTAGCTTGACCTCCTAATTTTACAGATAAGGAAACTGAGTCCCAAAGACACTGGCCTGTCCAAGGTTACCTAGGCAATAATTTATTAGTGGAGCTAGTATTTGAACCAAGGTCTTATAATTCCAAATCTAGAATTCTTTCCATTGTCCTTAAAGGTTAAGGACTAGAAGTTGTTATTTACCTGATTTGGGGACCAGTGTTCTCTTGCTCGGGACTACATGCCAAACTCTTTAGTCCTAAGCTTTGGCTGATGGAAACCGCGCTAAACTTGGAGCTACAGCACTTCGATTCAGATTCTGATTTTACCATATATTAATTGTCCCAGAACCCCTACTCCTATAGGAGTCCCCAACATAGCTAAATCATGGAACTGGATTGAAAAACCATTAGAATATGTTTGTGGACATCCGAGGTCTCATCTGAGGAAACAAGAAAAGGACTCATCACTAGCACATAGAACTAGGATAGCCCCAGGGGTGGGTGAATCCAGTCTCCAGCTATTCCTGGGCTTGGGGCAAACAGCCCTTGAGACTCTCCAAGAAAAAACTCCAATTATTTCAGACTTCCTAACATTCCTACATGTTACAAGCAAACCTCTGGCCTTCCAGTTGTGCTCATTCCCCGTATAACTAGACCTCAATGTGCTGTTCTCTCAGCATCCACTTAGACCGGGGCACAAAGGATAATTACAAGCAGTGACCAATGTGCCTCCCTGTTGCAGGGACATACTCTCTCCCTTTTGTTAGCACACATCTTTTCTTTTGCTCTTTTTCTACCCTCTTCCTTTTTGTCTCTACTTATTCTGTAGTTTTCCTTCCTATTTATCTCTCCCGAGTGCACTCTTTCCCTCTTTCTGTCTCAGTCCTCAGCTCTCATTCATAAAGGGCATTCTCCAAGTCACACCTTTCTTAAAAGCCTGTGGGACAGCTTTGCTCCAGGAACCTGTAGCCAGTTTTCAAGAAGGCGGCTGCCCCAGGACTTGTTCTTACTTGTATGTCATATACAAATTTGCTCTGGGTGTAAAAGACAGGAGTGGGAAGAAGTGCCTTTCTGACCTGTCCAAGAAAGCCGGGACAGTTGGGACAATGGTTTGGGAAATTTCTTTGTAAACAGGGTGGGAATGAAGGTTGGCTTGGGGCTCAGTGAGGAAGAACTGGCATGTAGACCCCGCTGGCCATGAATCATGGAGCTGTGATTTATCTCGGCTCCCAGTGGGGGAAAGACTCTCCTGGGAGCTCCCTATCTTCCTCCCCACCACCCAATCAGGTGTTATACAAACACCTATCAAGTACCAGGGTCCAAAATTCAGGGAGGAGAAGTAGTGAGACGGCGAGCAGACCCACCCCTCCCCGGTGGTAACTCACCTTACTGGTTAGTCTCCAGCCAGAGTGCCTCTCCCAGCTCCTGGAGAGCTAATGCCAGACCCCACACTAGTGCAGAAGGGGTTCAGGGGAGGGGGATCCTAATCAGATTCACCCAGCCTCCGCCTGGAGCTGCATTCCCATTCAAGCAATCTTCGGTCCTTGATTTCTCCCAAGGGACAGCCCTAGTCCCCTCTCCAAGGGCTTCTGCTCCATACAGGACTCCCACTAGTGCATCTGCTTTTCCCCTGAGCACCAAACTCCTCCCATTCTGGGACCTGTCGAGCTTACAGGTACATCCAGCTCCACCCTGCCCAACTCTGAGTCCCTCCTCCCTCTTCCATGTTCCTCTGAGCCTTCTTCCTTCCCTCACTTCCCAGCCCCTGTCCCTATCCCTGCCTCCTGTCAGAGCCCACTTCACTCCCTTCTTGCTCAAGCTATTTGAAGATCACTTGTTTTTAACAAGTCGCCTCTTAAAAAACAACAAAAGATGGAGTCCGTGTCTGATTCGTGGAGGGCACAGGAGGTTTTTGTTTTGTTTTGTTTTGTTTTGCCAATGCTACAAACATGTCCTGTGCCCTCCAACATGGGCATGTCTCCCTGTTTTCTACCAGGGGCCTTTGTTAGTCCAAATCTTTCCTCCGGGAGCCCTTTTTTCTTTCTATATGCTCCTCCACTCTCCCCCCAATCCTATTTCCTTCCCTTTCCAAAACACTGCACTTCTCTCCTAGTGGAACACGACTTTTATTTTGTTTGTTGTTTTATTCCCCAAAAGGACCATGACATCAGGGAGGTGATGCCAGATATGCGTGAACTGGATTTAAGTGAGGGAGGCTGGGCAAGGTCACCTAGCTCACCGTCCAGAGCCAGGTGTGGGGGTGCACCTTCACAATTGTCATCTCCTTGATCCTCACAGCAATGCTAGGAGGTAGATGCTATTATCTCTATTTTTCAACTCAGGAGACTGAGGGGAGCAGAGGTTAAATGGCTCATCCAAGGTCACCCAACTGGGAAGTTTCTGAGGGAGGAATAGGATGCAGGTCTCCCTGACTCACTGAACTATCATTTCACTCTGCCCCAGCCTCTCCCCTCCTCCCACATATACCTTTTTCTTGTTATTCATTGTAATAATTCAAAAGGGGCCATAGTTCAGTTTCACTCATTTCCATCCTCGTCCTGATAACACAAAATAGCAAAATCCTTATAAAAAAATTAAAAGATTATACTGCTTTCAGAAAAATCCTCACACTTCTCCAATTCACTGAATGCCCTCTACCTTTTCAGTCTCTCTAGAATTTATGAATCCTCATTTTAGACCGAAACTATCCTTCATCCACACGCAGACGGGGTTTGTCCTCTATTTTTCTTACTGTGATGCCAAACTATAAAACCAAGATGACAGAAACCCTTTCTGTAGTCATCTTCCACATCAATTTTTTTTTTTTTTTCATTTCATTCCCATCGATCCAGTCCATCATTCTCGTCACTTATCTGGTCACTGTTCTTCTGATTTCCAATTTCACTGTGATATTCCAAACAAATAACAAAAGCTAATCTACTCTCAGCCTACCTCCCTATGTATTCTATTTTATTCCATGGGTTATTTGTTATAATTTGTTCGGGTCTTCCTAAGATTTTTCTAAACACTGAGAAAATGCTTGAAAGCAAATCACAGGCTACAAGGGTTTTTTTTTCCTTTGTGAGCTCCTAGACCACCAAGATTCAATTCCTGAACCCTTATCCCCAGAGTTATTTAAAAAAAAAATAAATTTGAGCAGCTGGGTCTGCCTAATAGGAGTTCTGGTTAGCAGTTCAGTGTAAAATAGTAATTGACAAATCACATCCTGTTTGTCCAAGGGCATTACCTTAGAAAAAAGTTAACCTGAATCTACCAGCAGTACTATAGGGACAGAAAATTAGCCAAATTCTCATTATTTACTCTTGGCCATAAACCTGTTACAAGTTGTAATTATAGTTTGATCACTGGATAAGCACCATGTGCAGCCTTTCCTGCTAAAGGAATAATGATTTCTAAAAAGCAGATATCTCCTTCCTGTGGAACCTGCCAAGTTTATAGATCTCTTTATTGGTGCATGTATCTCACCTTCTGAATTATGGCAGTTTTGAGCTGAGCACGGATGGAAGTCAGGGGCCAAGTACTTTTTGCACATCAGTCACATGTGCTGATTTATAAGGCAGAGTCAAGCAAAATTGCATTGGCTTAACAGACTGAGGCAAACATTTAGTATCAGGTTTTGTTTTCATTTTTAGTAGGGACCATCTAACTGAGAGGCTGTAAATTAATGTGGCTAACAGAAGGAGGTAAGGCCCCCCAGTTTTAGGTCCATATCCATGATAAGGGTCAGAATTATGGAAGTACAATTTTCTATCAGAAGCTCTTATTTAAAAGCAGTTTCCTTGATTCACTGTCACAGCTTTAAAATCTAAAAAGGACAACAGGCTTAGGAACCTTCATTGCAGGTACCAATCAAAAATCTAGAAAACCAAAGATGGCAAACCTTGTCTAATATTTCTCTCTGACACACATTCCACCCAACATTTCAGTCTCTCCTATTTGTTACAAAGAAATCAAAGTTCTATGGTGAAAGCAAAAGAACCAAAATAACAAACCAAATTTCAGAAATCACAGATCAGTATGGTAACAAGAAAGATAGCTTTATTTGGTTCCTATCTGCTGCAAATTTGCCATTATTTCTCCCCTGGACAAATGGTTTAATGTGCTCATCCCCATTACATCATAGAACAGTTCATAAAACAAAGACAATCCTAGGAGAATTTTAGAAGTCTTTAGCATGAGAGAAAATTGTTTTTCAAGAATTGCTTTATGACCTTATGAAGTTAAGGTCAAATTCTTCTAACCAGTATTGTTAAAAAAAAAAAAAATTACTGATACCTTCTATTTATCACATTCATTTATAAATATATTCCTCCCTACCTCCTCAGTGAACCCTGCTCTTGCAGCAACCATTTTGAGAGAAAAAAACAGTTCAGCAAGAGCAAAACATCCATTGCAGCTGCCACTATATGCAGCATCCTCCACCTCTAGCTCTCTATCTTTGCAATGAAAGGCGAGAGGTACATGTTTCCAGGTCTCTGAAGTCAAACCTTTTATCAGTATATTTCAAGGAACACAATCTTAAGTTTTATTTCCTATGAAGAGAAGACAGTGGTTTGAAGTCTGTCTAAGCACATTTATTTCCTGTTTGCCCAAATCTGGGTTTTGACTGAAAAGCAAGTTGCTGTCACTCACATCCTACATTACCTATTTTCTTATAAAAGGCCTTTCAGTTTGCATGAAAACTCAATTTACCAATTTCTTGATGTTAGGCACAACCATTGTTTCACTCCTTTCTCTACCAATAAAGAAAGAATCTGGGAGTTTTAGGTTGCTGTAAAGTTCAGTGAGGAAAAGGATTAAAGGACAATGGAAAACCAGAGGTAGTTAAGTCCAGTAGAAAGGGTGCTGGCTCTGGATTTGATAAGACCTGGCTTCAGATTCTATCTCTGATATTTATTACCTGTGAAAACATGGGAGGGTCACTTTATCACAAAGGGAGCCTGGACCAAATGGTCTCTGAAATTCCTTCTGGATCTCTGATCATAGGATCCTGTTTGATGCTTGATGCACAAAATTGCCATTCTTAGTCACAACACTTAATTTTGGATTTTCTTTTCAACAGAGGCTCCAAAAAGAGCCTTGGATAAATGGAGAAAAAAAAGAACCTAAAAATGATCATTTTTGTGTAATTCTAGGATTAATTCCCAATATTTATTTGAACCATGTGAGCCACATAAATATTATTCCTTATCAAACATGTTTTCATACATCTAGGGTACTTTTAATTACATTCATAATTATGGAATGTAAGAGCCAAAAGAGGCTTATGCAATTGAGATTTTTACTATATCAGAAAAAAAGTGATAAAGTAAGTAAAATGAGCATTGACTACTACTTGGCTTTGTTTTCTCTTTGCAAATTCCTCCTTCGAATGGTGCTATACACAGAACATAGGGAATCCCATCCAGCAGGATGACTCATTATAACAATTCTCAAATGCATGCAACTCTGTGGAAGTCAATGCAAAATCATTTACAAATTTCCAAAGCAACAGACCCTCCCTTTCCCCCAATAATAGTATCAAAACCAAACTGAGTTTGTCCTGAGATGTGAAAACAGTTCTCAGCCTCGTGGGCTAGAAGCCATAAGAAAATGAAAAGTTCCTTTGGAAGACGAGGTATGGTTTCTTGATTCAAGAGCTTTCCCCTGGAATATCCAGCTGGCAGGCAGGGCCTTGTTTCACCACACTTGGCAGCTCCGAATCACTTCCTTCAGGGCTCTCACCCCTTCTACACTTTTGTCCTTCAAGGCCAAAGCCAGGAGAACAGGCCTGTTTCCGGCTTCTTGAGACACAAATGTCACTAGGTTCTTTGCAAAGACGTGGATAAGGGGCTGGAGAGGCAAATAAAGGAAAAAGATCACATAAGAGTCACTTTAGTGGTGAGAAGTTGTGCCTTTTTTTTTTTTTTAAATACGTTTATTAAGTATCCTTTATTTAGAAACAGAGACAGGTTTCCTGCAACACCATTAAATTACCATACATTAAATCTGATGTGGCCATGATTCATCGTCAGCAACCATATACTCAGAACAACCAGTCACAAACACTGATAAAGCAGCATCATTAAGTATATTTTCTTCATGACTTCCAATTCCCAGGTCTTTCTTGCTTATCTTTAGTCTGGGAAGGTTAAGGAAAAGGCAAGCTTGCAAAGGGACCTTCATTAGAGCTTTCCAGACTGGAACAAGCCCAACTAATTATATTCCTTAAGTCACACTACTAGAAAAGGTTCAGACTAAGGGAAAGAAAAGACACAAGTCACGAAGTCAATAGATTTATTCTTCTGTCAAATAGGAGGCCCAATGAGTGACAAAAGCAAAATTTACTGAGAGCAAAGGACACATTGGAAATAAAAACACTCATGTTATCACAGTAGTGATGCATAAATATTCCAGACATTCAGCAGCCCTACAGTCATCTTAAAGCCCTCTAAGTGATTTCTGCTCTGTCTCTGAGATCCCCCTTGACTACTTTACCTCATCTTGCCCGAGGAGCACTCTGGTAGTGATTGCGGGCTTGCAGATATCATTGGCTACCGTGCTGGGCTCCAGAGAGACCAGGGTCCCCATTTTCCCATACTGGGTCACCACCACAAAGATGTGGCTGCTGAAAGCTGTGCAGACCACCTGGGTCGGGACGCCACAAACCACTTCAACCTTCTGCTTTGAGGTCACAATCGGTCTGTCTTCCATGACAGGATCATTTAAGTCACAGCTAAAATAAATAAAGGAGAAAAACGCATCAACACACAAGCACTGAGGTCTAATATAATGTCACTGCATACCCGTAAGAGCTGAAAAATGAACATTATTTGGTGATTACCAGGAAATCCACAATAAGGGAAGAGATAGGCAAAGCCGACACTAGGAAAAGAACTTTTCACCCTGTAAACTTTTCAAAGGGACCGACTTAATTGGGCGTATATTACATAGACAGCAGACAATGCAAAGAAAGCAAAAAGTAGAAAGATGATTTGCATCATTAGGGGATGTCAGCAACAAGAGTGGCAAGGGACGCATTTAATTTCCCCTTCAGAGCCTGCACGTTCCACTCCTCTGAAAATTCAGCTGATGAAATTGATCACTTTTGCGGTTTCCCACAGATCTTAATTGTCCTCATTTAAATCTTAGGAGGTCTTTAGTCATTTAAGGGCTATTTGTTTTGAGTGAAAACACCCCAGATACTTCTGCTTAACAGCCAGGACATAAATAAAACCTGTTTTTTACCCTAGGACTGAAATTGCAGTTTACGGATTTAATTTTTCAAATTTCTTTTTTTTTTTTTTTCCAAAGCAGTGGGACCAATGTTTTAAAATCCCTAACACCTACTGAACCTAATGCAGAGGTCAGTTAGCCAACTAGAACTTAGGTGCCTACTATGTGCCCTTCACTGTACTAAGAGTATGCTTTGGGTTTTTGAGGGTATGTGGTGACCCCACAATTTGTAATAGTTAAGAAGGGCCTCGGGGATCATCTCATGAATGAACTGGACATAGGATGTGCTGCACCCGAGCGCAGAGGGATGGAAGGGAGCGAAAAAACATGAGGACCCCCACGGTGTGTAAGGGCACAGAATGCACACGGGCCGCAGAACGGGAAAAGGAGCTGGGGGGTGAGGCACAAAGGAAGGAAAGCGGTATAAGTCCTGGAAGGGAGAGAGAACTGGCTCCGGAGGGGGAGGGGCACAGAGGACGGGGGAGGGGCAGAAAGGGGGTCTGGCAGGGAGATGAGGGGGACAGAGAGGTCGCAGGGACGGCGCTGAAGGAAAGGGGGCACTCAGGCCCCAAAGAGGGAAGCAGGTGTGCCCAGAAGGAGAAAAGAGGGAGCAGGGCGATGAGGAGGAGGGGCACAAGGGTGACTGGTGGACAGGGATGAAGGGCTCACAGAGGAAGGCACGGAGAGAGGGAAGGGGGCAGGCGGGCACTGAGGAAGGAGCAGGAAAAGGGGCAGGGGCATGGAGGTGGGGCACGTGGGCACAGGGAAGGAGAGGAAGCCCCGGGGCTGCGCAGGGCACCGAGGCACCACCACCGGGGTGGGGAAACAGAGACGCTTTAGCGGCCGCTCATCCCGAAACCCCGGCGGGCGGCCGTGCTACGCGAGGCCGGGGCTTCCGGGCCTGCAGCCCCGGCTTCTCCTGTTCCGACAGCCGGACAGCCGCGCCCGGCCCCGCCTCGGCCCCACGGCCGGCCCGCGGCGGAAGGGTCGCGGCGCCGGCCCCGGCCGGCGGGAAGGGCCACACCCGCTTCCCTCCCCTAGCGCCCCGGCCTTACCTCTCCATAGCGCGCCCACGTGTGGAGCAGAACGCCGGCCGCGTTTCCTGGGCTCGCGTGCGGCGCCGGGGCGCAGTCCTGCCTGTGACCAGTGGGGGGCGGAGGAGCGCAGTGGCCAAGCCGCGGCCGGTGAGGGCTCAAAGCCTTCATCCCGGGCTTGGAGAGGATGCTCCAGCAAAGTTCATGGGGGCTCCGGACCCCCTCGTGTCACGGACCGTTCCGAGAGTCTGATGACGTCTTCCCGGAGTATCTTCAGGACATCTAGGTAGAACTCCAGGCTCGAAGTCCCAAAGAACTGAGTTCAAATCCAGCCTCAGACCTTTATTAGCCTTATTAGCCTAGGCAAGTCCTTCCTTCTCTTTGCCTCAGTTCCCTCATTGTAGAATGGAGATAATTAGTACCTACCTCCAGGGCGGCTGTATGAACCCCACAAGGCACGTGTTGTGCACCTAACACAGCAAGTGCTGTGTAAACATGAGCTGTTACTGGTGAACCAAACAAAAATACACAAGATTTTGAGGGAAACAGTTACTTTGATATAGTTATCAGAATTAAACAAGCAAACGAGTTCATTCCTTAAGAACACCATTGCCCTCCTACCGCCACGTCCCTTGGTCCATCCCTCTGCAGCTATTTGGGTACTGTGGTTCAGTGGTGTCTCAGTGCAGAGACATCCCCATCTCAGCTCATTTTTCAAGGGAGGAAACTGAGGCAGAAAGGATTCAGTGATTTGCCAATGCGCACTCTTAAGTGTCTGAGGCCAAACTTGGACCTAGATTTGACTTGAGGTCCACACACGTGTATATATATACGTACAACATATTTGTATATGGATTATATTTATGTATGTATATGAACACTTCTCCATCTGGATTTTAATATGTGTCAAATGGGGGTTGGGTGGAACTACGCCCCCAAGGCTTCAACACCTTTTTTGATTGATCCTGGCAGTGCACTTGGCAGGGATGTTCACATGGTTCATCAGATGGACACTTGCATTGCTCCTGTTCTGGGATATTCCAAAAGAAAGTATGGGAGGGAAGAGGTTTATTAGACTGCTTACGAGACTGAGGGTTTACAGAGCCATTGTACCGACTTCATTTTGTACGCTTGTGAAACCTGGATAGTCCACCGGAGCCCTGCCATAAAACGGAACCATTTTCATCTCTATTATCTAGGAGGATTCTGAAGGCAAGTCCTGGACACTGGGGTTGTTTCTTAAGCTGAACGGCCGAGTATTCTAACTCTACTGCAGAGGGTGGGACTCCAACGGGCATATTTTAAAGAAAACTTCCTCAAGGCAAACATTCACAAGGAGGCTAGAAAAACGGTACAAGGGCACTCTCAAGCACTCCCTGGAGAACTTTAGCATCAGCTGTGAGACATGAGGGACACTGGCATAGGGTCACTCACCATGGGGTACCCAAACCAAAAGCAGGCGTTTTTCTGTATGAGCAAAGCAGAGTCGCAGAAGCCCAAAGGAAACACGAGGTGTATGTCTAGAGACATCTCTATCCCAGATATTAAAATGGCCCAATCTGTGGTGAGCCTTCTGAGCTTATGTTGATATGTTGATACATTCTGTTTTGATACGGTGATGTCATTTTGGTCCTCTCAAATTTGAAAGATGAACAACAATCCTTTGTCCCAGCAGTATTACTAGTAGGCCTGAATCCCAAGGAGATTAAAAAAAAAAGGGGGGGGGGCTCTTTTGTGGTGGCAAAGACTGGGAAATGAAGGGAATGCCCATCAATTGAGGAATGACCAAAAACATGTGGTATGTGATTGTTTTCTTTCTTTTTTTTTTCCCCCCTGAGGCTGGGGTTAAATGACTTGCCCAGGGTCACCCAGCTAGGAAGTGTTAAGTGTCTGAGAACAGATTTGCACTCCGGTCCTCCTGAATTCAGGGCTGGTGCTCTATCCACTGCGCCACCTAGCTGCCCCCTGTGGCATGTGATTGTAATGGAAAATGTGCTGTAGGAAATGACCAGCTATAAGAATGACCAGGTTTCAGAAAAACCTGGGAAAACTGACATGAACTGATGCAAAGTGAGGTAAGCATAACCAAGAAAATACTATGCGCAGTAGCAATATTGTACAATGATCAACTGTGGATGACTTAATTATTCTTAGCAATACAATAATCCAAGATTTTTTTTAGCTTTTTATTTTCAAAATATCTGCATAGTTTTCAACATTCATTCTTGCAAAACCTTGTGTTCCAATTTTTTTTCTCCTTTCCTTCCCCCTACCCCCTCCCTTAGACAGCAAGTAATCCAGTATGTGGTATTGTTCTATATATATTTCCACAATTATGCTATACAAGAAAAATCAGAGCAAAAATAAAAAATGAGAAAGAAAACAAAAAGCAAGCAAACAACAACAAAAAAAGTGAAAATAGTGTGCTATGATTCACACTCAGTCCCCATAATCCTCTCTCTGAGTGCAGATGGCTCTCTTCATCACAAGAATATTGGAATTGGCCTGAATCATCTCATTGTTGAAAAGAGCCACGACCATCAGAATTGATCACCTAATCTTGTCGCTGTGTACAGTGTTCTTTTGGTTCTACTTACTTCACTTACCATCAGTTCATGTAAGCCTTTCCAGGCCTCTCTGAAATCATCCTGCTTGATCCTAGACTTTTTAAAAGGACTTGTAATGAAAAATGCTATCTACTTCCAAGGGGGGAAAAGGAGAGAGTCTGAATGCAGATCAAAATGTACTTAAAAAAAAAAACCCTTATTTTTCTTATTTTCTTTCACAACATAATGAATCTGGAAATATATTTTACATAATTGCACATGGATAGCCTATATCAAAATGCTTACCTCTTTAGGGAGAGATATAGGGAGGGAGAGAACATTTGGAATTCAGAATTTTTAAAAGAAGAATGTTAAAAATTGTTTTTATATGTAATTAATTTTTTTTAAAGAAATACAATTAAAGGGAAAGGACCCTAGAGTTCTGCAATATAGGAGGAATTATCTTATACAAGAGGTATAACATGGCCACATCTGCTCCCTACATCTATGCCTCACTACCAGTGTACTGTATGTATGTGCCCACTCTTTCCAATGATGCTCTATAAATATATAAAATAATATGTTCCAGGTTTATGGAGGAATTATTTATGGCTCCTGTGTGATTATGCCTTCTTAGTTTATGCCTTTGCTTTGTGCTAATTGTGTCTATTATTAAAAGTAAACACACTAGTGAGGGCTCATGGAGGTTAGTACAAATTCATGTATTATGAATCTCCGGGGACCTAATTTGCAAACTTTGAGTTCTAAGTTGGGAAGGTAACTATGGAAAGAGGAAGCTATTGTAATGCTGGAGAAATTGAGGCAAGGTAGAGTTTTTAATATTTTATTTGAAAGGGAGAGATTGTGCTGGGACCAAGTGGTTCTGTGGTTTTGGTCCCAGGGCTGAGACTATGGTCTCCAAGAATCCAGCAGCCAATGTGAGTTCTCAATGACATATATATGCACATGGCTCCAAGCTACCTGAGGCTAGACGGAGGCAGGGGCCGAGTCAGAGCACTGAGAGCTGAACAGACTATCAATCCGGTTCTGACAGGATGGGAGGAGCCACTGGACATTCTGATACGCTGGAAAGGTCTGGACTCACAAGGTCTAAGATAGAAGGTCTTTCTCTTTATCTGGATCATGATGATTAGGAGGAAAAGATGGGTGGTGTTGCAGAATTGAGCAGAACAATTAGGAATTGAGGCAGAACAATTTAGGGAAATTGAGTCAGGAAAATTAGGGAAACTGAGTCAGGACAATAAAAGGGAACTGTGGCACAACACTATGTACCTTATAGAAATAGTATTAAAGATGAATACTTTTCTGCCAAAAAGGAAGAGGAAAAGAATTAATACATTGCTCTTAAACCACATGATAAACAGATTAAAAAAAAAAAAAAACTTAACACTTTTGGAACAAATAACATTTTCAGAGAAATATAATTTTACAAAAAAGATTCACCAAAGTTAGATGTCACTGGATTTCTCAAATGTCTCCAAAAGTGTTGTAGGTAACCCTGAAATGGAGCTTATTGAATAGTTCCAAGTGTAGAAGTTAAAGACCTCCATAGGCATCATCCACACCAATCCATCTAATGATAAGAAGTGTTAAATACAAAGCTGAGTCATGTGGTTTTGTTTAAAGAAATGTCATAATTTAGGATACTGATACAAAATCAGATTGTTGCTATTAGAAATTAAAGAAAAATCTTTCTTGAAACTAAACTTATAGACAGATGTAGGTTTTGCAAGAATTTCGGTGGGAAAATGCAATTTGTCACTATAGATTACAAATATTAACAATTAAATATAAATATGTGAAAAAATCTTTGTTAAGTGCTAATTATGTGCCATGGATACGAATACAAGAAGCAAAACCACTCTGCCTTCAAGGTGCTTGTGCAAAAACATATCCAAGGTATATAGGAGACTTAGGAAGGAAAGAGCAAGTTGATCTAGATAGGAACAGATTGACACGCCCCTTCTAGGAACAACGGTAGCTGATTTCATCATAATTCCAGAACTTGGAAGGGCAAGGGTGGAGTTAGAGCTGAGAGCATATGAGGTTATGCAAGACCTAGAAAGATGAAATCAATTTGTAAGGATTATCACTCAAAAGCTCCTTTTAAATTTTGTTTTTATTTTGAACATGAATATCAAAAAGAAAGAGCATTTCAATACATAAATCAAGACACAAAAAGATTAAAAAACAACAAAAAAAACCTATGATTCTCCATTTGTAATCCCATACATTATTCTCAAAACTATCACATTATCTGTGCTTTCTTTTTTTATTTCTTTTGTAAATTAAAAAAATAAGTTTCAATGACCTTCTTCTTTTAGTTAGTACTATAGAATTTTAGCAGTATATGAGCATGTAGCTCCTTCCACTTGCTTAAATAAAATTCCCTTTCTAGGTTTCTCTGAATTCTTGTGTTTGTATTTCAATGCTCCTACTTAGCTCTAGTATTTTCATCAGAAATGCGAGGAAATCCTTTTTTTTCCCATTAAAAATCTATTCTTCACCCCTTATTCCCTATTGGATTATACTCAGCCTTTTAGGGTAAATTATTTTTGGTTGTGAGAGAACTGAAAGAATTGTGTGAACCAACCTGATTTCCATCCTGTAAAACTAACTCCATTATGAGACTTAAGTTTCATATTCCTGTAAATTCCACCAGTTTGCTAATCATGGGAATTGAGTGACATCCTGTTTCACATCTGGACAAGTATACCTGCTTGCTCACCCCACTATCAACCCCTTCCCAACTGATAAAATACCTAATCTTTCCTCTAATTAGAAATTAAATAAACTAATTTTGTATCTTGGTTTATATTGTTAATTATTTTCTTTTAATGCATAAAAATCTGCCCCCCTGTATATGGGATCCAATATCAAGCTAAGGAGACTTGGTTCTGATTTGTTATACAATTGACGTGCATTGATTAATAATGGTTAATAATATGCTCAGAAGCTCAAACTCTTTTTTCTCCTTAGTGATTTTAGATTTCACCTGCTGTAATTATTGATGAGTTAAATCAGGTTGATGAGGTCAGACTTTCCCTCAATTTCAAATTCTTCCAAGGTAAAACCCAACATTATTGGAACAGGTGTTTCCCAGGAAGTCCCTTTGGGGGAAGAGGTTAACCTCCATTTAAGTTGGAGAAGAGTGTAGTTTGTATCACAAATGACCACATTGGTCAGTGATTGACAAGTTGGTAGTGAGAGCCATTGAATTATGTGAAATTTGGTTTAAAACTTCAAGTTATTCAGCATAAAATCTATTTTGGCCTCAGTCTGGAACTTTAGACTAAAATTTGATTTGAAAAAGGAACTTTCACTTAATACAAGTTTAAGAAAATTGTGCATAGTCTGTATTTTTACATCTGTAAAATGCTCAGAAAAATCTTTGCTTAGTTTGTTTAGTGTTGTTTGTAGAGTATACTACCTTGGAAAATTTCTAAGGGGAAAAAGTGGACAACTAGAAAGAATGCTGAAAAGAGTGGGGGCTGGGGGGTGGGAGTAGGGGTGGAAAGGTCCTGAGGAATTAGGAATGTCTTTTGGAAAGGCTCAAGTAGAATTTTCAAAGCCTTTTATAACAGAATTAATTGCTTAGGTAAATTAGAAGCAAGGTTACCGAAAGTAACAGTATTGCAATTAATCAGGGTTGTTTAAAAATTTTGTGTTAACATGTTTAACTTATATCAGATTGATAGGGTACAGCTTTAAGGGGAAATATAGCAATAATTTTAAAGTCCCCTGATCCCGAGGTCTTCCCCCCTCCACCTTAGAGTGCTATTGTTTTAACAATCTGTCAATGATTGTAAAAGTCTTCTGGCCTAGGAGTATAATAATATTTCTTCCCTTAGACTTTAGGGAAGATATATTAGGGATCCTGAAACCCTCTGACTTTAGAGTGCTATAGTTCTGACAATCTGTCTATCAATGATTCTAAAGTCTCCAGGCCTTAGAATAGTCCTACAAACATTGATGATTGTCAAAACCATAACCTGCTGTCATTAATAATCAAATTCCTGAGACTAGTTCTCAGTTGTACCTCTAGGCCATAAATTAGCATATCAGTGACATGAAAAACTGGACAAATTTGTCTTCTTTTCTCTTGGTTCTTTGCTAAATTCTTTTGTAACTTAGCCCACTTCAATTGGTGTTACAATTACAATAAACTTTGCCCCTTGACTTGGAAATGAGTCGAAGCTTGCAAATTCTTTTGAGATACTACAACACTGCTCTGTGACCCCCAAACTTTTAGGGTCCCTTCTGAGCAACATTTGGTGGCTCATACCAGGAGAGTTTGATCTCCCCTGGCTTAATCCCCTCTTTGTCAAGATAAATCCCCCATTTTTTTCCTCCCTTAATCCTATAGCTGGGACACCCCAAGCAACTGGGAGAAGGCTTGTCTGGGTCATGGTGAGTTCCACATTCAGCAAATTTTCCTTGACTGTGGATGCCCAGATTTGTAAATTCTTGCAATTTTCGACCAAGTTCCTAGGGAATCTTTGTCACCTTTCTACCTTCTCTGGGACACCAGAGGAGAGAGGTGCTATAGGATGGCTTTAGGCAAAGATGAGACAGTTCTCTTTCATGCCATTTTTATCAGTATCTGTGTCTCTGTGCAGAATGTGTGTATTATATTTGTTCTGTGAGCTAAATTCTGTTACCTGGAAAGATTTAAAATGCAGCCAGCAACAGCAACAACAACAAAACTTCAATGCTGTAGCTGAATGCTGGGAAGGTTTCTTAACATCCTTGACTCCCACCTTTAAAAGGGAAAAAGCCTAAATTTTTCCTGTGGACCTCAGCTCTGGCCAAGCTGGGGGCTACAGAAATAAAGTTAGTTAATTAATTAAAATAGCATCTTAGCAGATTCTCAAAGTTTTGAAAGCAATGTTTAGGAAGTTTGGCAATTAGTCATTTTAAAATTGCAAGAAAAATTCCTGAAACATTGGGGATAATTCCAGAAATTTACCCCATTCTGAAAGAAAAGAAAAAGAAAAAAATCAAACTAGGTAAATAGCAATGTTTTGCTAACTCTTCTATGACTCCTATCTTGTCTGGAGCCCCCTTCTTCTCTTTTGGGAAAGCACTCCAGAAGGTTTTAAGGAAGCTTCTCCACTCCACTCCCTGATCCTGAGTGTCTCTCAGTTGTGGGGATTGCTTACAAGATCAATATAGCCCAAGTCCCTCTGTTAACTATCCCCTCTCATCTCAGATCAGATTAAGAGAATACTAAAGAACTAAAGAAAAAACTCAATGGGGCCTCATCTGTAGAAGCAGCAACAGCCATGGAGACCCCACAAAACCTTGCCCAAACACCTCCCCAACCCAGCTTATGGGAGTGGGGATGGGTCAGGCCCCATGGTCAACATTCCATCAGTCCTGGCATCTGAAACTACCACCAAAGAGAAATCCTGGCACCAGTCACCCCAGCCTTCAATAGGTTCTGTCCAGCAACTGCCTGGGAAGAAACGGGGTGACTCTGGCACCTCCCAGCATGGCAGAATGAGGTGAGAGCCAGTCAGCCTTTGCATTTGGTAAGCCCACCATTCTGTTTCATTTGCACATATGTATTAGCTATGTAATTGATGGCAAATTATTTTATCTCCCCCCAGTTTTCTGATTTGTAAAAAGAAATAATAATGATTATTGTGAAGATCATGATTGCAAAAGTGCTTAGTATAAACAAATGCTATATAGATGTTAACTGATTTATTGTTTATAATTGCTTCATATTTGATAACTTTATATAGGTTTTTAGATGTGACCAATATACAAAATCAGTGTTCAGATAAATGATTTCTATGTGCATATAAAGTAATTTGGAAGCAAATTCAACTAAATTAAGACTTCCCCAAGACAAAGAGGATAATGCATAGAGTAAAGAGAGTCTCTTTCTCTTTCTTTCCTTTTCCCTCCTTCACTGACTGCAGCGAGGATACATGGTGAGAGGGAATGAAAGAAAATATATTCAGTTCAGTGAAATTTGTCATTTGGGATATGACAGTAAAAGCAGTTTTAAAGGAGCTCTAATCAGAGCCCATTAAAGAGATATGTAAATTGTAATCTGTTTGCACTAATAGTATTAACATAAGATTTGGGAACTTTAGGAAAACAGAAAAGCATTTTATTACTACTTTAAAAACTCTGGCCACACACACACCCTTCTTTTGAGTTAGGTAGAGTCAGACTTTTGAGGGCCCTATCATTAAAAATTGGCACTTTAATCCTTTCCTAGCTCATGAAAGAGAAACTGTTTGAATTGGATAATAACCAAATGGCAATTCAGCTCATTTAGAACATTTAATCAGGATTTAGGGAATCTCATTAACTAAAGATAAGTCAATTTTAAAATCTGTTCTATTTCAATTTTAAGAATTGTCTTGTTTTCTCCATAAAACAAAAAAGAAACTTATTTAAGGAAATAGAGATTACAGTTAAGATTATTTGGCTATTATTTGGGAAAATTCTATTGTTAACTGAGTTGTTTGGAATTATTGTCATAATGTTAAACCTAAAATTGGTAATTACTGTCTGTGGAACAAGAGGGATGTTGAAATTTGTAGAGAAATGAAAGCCTTATGAGTTCACCTTCAAGTATGAGGTGTGCAACACCCTTTTCCCCCTTCACAGAGTGGGGAGCAATATCAAATAGCACAGCCCATGAAAACACTAAGAGTAGTTGAGGTGGGCAACAGCAAACTCAGCCCCTTCTCTGGGTCTCTGGAACTTCTCAACCCGCCTTAATTTGTAAGCTTTCAAGTTTTCTTGAAACCATCAGGGTAACCAAGGTCATCAGCCCTGAGAACTGAGCTTACTTAGGATGTATAATTCTGTGTGTGTGTGTGTGTGTGTGTGTGTGTGTGTAAATACCATTTTCTTGTTGCACTTTAAGTATTAGATTCCGAAGGTATAAGTAACCTGGGTAGATAGACAGTAGTGCTAACAATTTACATTCACTTCCCAGTGTTCCTTCTCTGGGTGTAGTTGTTTCTGTCCATCATTGATCAACTGGAAGTGAGTTGGATCTTCTTTATGTTGAAGATAGGATGTATAATTCTTAAACAAGGAATGTGCTTACTAAGAATCTATAAGCTTGTTTAATGATTGATCCTTTGCATTAGGATAAGTTTAAATATATAAAACATGTTAAATAAAATCTCCTAAGTGTGTAAGTCCTGATAAACTTTAAAAATAATGTATCTAGTCCTAAACTATGATTAGCAGAATTTACTATTAGAGATAAAATCTCTTGGGACGATAACTGATATTCTTTTGAGTTTTGAATTTGATTGTCTGATCATTATAACAGTAATCCACCATTTGAGAGAAATAACCTAAATTACTCAGAGGGGTGCCTTCCTGAACTGTCACAGGTGAGCATCTTATCTGAAGAGTAGGAGGACAACCTTAACCTCTGCCCAAGATGGGGTCTTTCTGCCTCAGTTTCCCAGTTCTGTTTCTCTGTTTTCCACCTGATTATTCCTGAGTCTGGCTGTGAGGTGGAATTGTTACTGCATGAGAGGTCATCAAACAGAGCTAAGGATGCTTTATCCTGTCATGTATATGCTCTGAGGCTGAGGTCTGAAGGACCTGTTTTGATGCTATTATAATCATGTCCCTGCTTTTTCCTCTTATAGCAAATTTCTACAATCAGAGCAAGTGGTTAGTAGGAGCATGAGCCCAATACAAGCATCCCAGGGGACACAGTGGTTTTCTACCTTAGATTTGAAAGATGCTTTCTTTTGCATACCATTGCATAAAGACTCACAATTTATTTTTGCCTTTGAAAGGGGACAATCCAGGGGAACATAACCCCCACCAATTAACATGGGCAGCCATGTCCATAACAAGGAGGTAGCTCAGGGCGTCTGGGACAACCCCCACATATTTGAACAGGCCCTGACTATCCAGTATGTAGATGATATCTTGATCTGAGCCCCACTGGGGAGGCTTCTCTGGCTGAAGCCATAAAACCCTTAACTTCCAGGACCCCACAGGGGTATGAAGTTTGTCTAAAGGCCCACATTGCCTATTAGGCTGTTAAGTACTTGGGCCATGAATTAACTCTCATCTCCCTTTTGCTCACAGGAGAGAAGTAATCTCATCACTCCCCAAACCTTCCTCAAAGAAATAGCCACGTACTTTCCTGGACATGGTGGATTTTGTGGAATCTGGATACCTAGTTTTGATTATTGCCAAGCCCCTCTGGGATTCTAGCATTTTTGCCCCGACAGTTTTAGAATTAGAAAAGGAATGAGAGTGAACATCTATACTGATTCCAAATAGACCTTTCATGTTTTGCATGCTCATAGGGCTATATGGAAAGAAAGGGGATTTTTGACAGAGAAATAAGTAAATGTTTTGTAAAGGATAAGAGGAGGGGTATTCACTTCAGGCCAAGAGAAACAGGCTTGCATATTCAGCTGCCCGTGCTGCTGCCTATTTGCCTCTGACTATGGCTCCTTTCATTCCCCACTCCTACACTCTCTTACATAGCCCCCAGGAACAAGCCCTTGCTAAAGAAAGGGGGTACACTCTTTCCTACTCTGGGTGGTTTCAAACACCTTCAGGCCAACTTCTAATCCCAGAGGCTAGCCAGTGGAAACTTCTCTATGGCCTAAATCAAACTACTCACTTGAAAAAAAAAGTTCTCAAATTCTCTGTGAAACCTATTTTCACTGGTCACAAGCAAGGGGAAACAATTAAACACGTCTGTCAGGTCTGCCCAGTTTGTGCCCAAGTAAATCCTGAAAGGGCTTCCCATCCTAAAGTCCATCTGGAGGACGGCGACATACTTAGGGGAGGACTGACAGATATATTTTACACATATGCCTCCTTGCAGGGACTTCAAACTGCTTTTGGTTTTTGTTGACACCTTCAGTAATTGGAAAAAATCTTCCCTTGTAAGACTGAAAAAGCTCAGAGGTTTTGCTAAAGGAGATCAGACCCATTTAAGATTAATTATTATCTCCACTCTGAATTTGTCCTCTCTACCCAATGCTTAATGCCTTTTAAACATTATGATACTTGTACCCTAGGTCACCTGAGTGCTCTTTTCACCGTGTATAATACCCCGCTATTCTACCCATTGCCCCTACTTCTTTGAGGAAACAAAAGCAGGGATTTGAGGGAAATGTTCTTTGCTATTTATTCTAAGAAAAGCTGTCTGGATGAGAGACCTTCATGATAGCCTCGTTCTACTCCCTCTCAAGTCTTCCTCTGGGTGGGATTCCTGGTTACTGTCCCTAGTAACCCCCATACTAACTCCACTTTTAATTATTCTTTTTGCTCATATTTGGAACCTGCATTTTTAACCTACTTATGAGATTTGTTTCCTCCAGATTCCAAGCTATGAACTTCCAACTATTTGTTTAATCTGAATACCATCGGTTAACTGATTCTGACACTTAACCCCCCCCCCCACAATGCTGCTGCCATCTTCAAGTTGCATGCTTCCCCTACTGAGTCTAGACCCCACTAGTCAGGGACAGCTCTTTATCCCTCATCAGCCTGGAGCAGCTCCAGAAAATGAGATCTCTGTCCCTTTGTCCCAAATGAATTTGGGGGTCAAACTGCTTGAGAAGGGAAAAAAAATGATAGAATATAGCTTCTAGGGGAAATATAGCAGTAATAAGGTCCCCTGATTTTAGAGTGCTTCTTTTCTAACAATCTGTCAGTGATTCTATAGAATCAGTGATCTTGAAGTCCCCCTGATGTTAAAGTGCTATTGTTTTAACAATCTGTCAGTGATTGTAAAAGTCATCTAGCCTAGGAATATAATAATATTTCTTCCCTTAGACTTTAGGGAAGACATATTGGGCATCCTGAGACCCTCTGACCTTAGAATGTTATTGTTCTGACAATCTGTCTGTCAATGATTCTAAAGTCTTCTGGCCTTATGATAGTCCTACAAACATTGATGACTGTCAGAAATATAACCTGCTGGTCAGTGATAGCCAAATTCCTGAGACTAGTTCTCCGTTGTACCTCTAGACCACAAATTAGCATATCAGTAACATGAAGAACTGGACTAATTTGTCTTCTTTTCTCTTGGTCCTTTGCTAAATTATTTGGAACTTAGCCCACTTCAATTGGTGTTACATTTACAATAAACTTTGCTCCTTGACTTGGAGATGGGTTCAAGCCTACAAATTCTTTTCAGATAAGGAAACACTGCTCTGTGACCCCCAACCTTTTAGGGTCCTTTCTGAACCTCAACAAGATTGCTTGTTTTTGGAGAAGAGGGTGGGGAGGGGAAGGGAGAAAATTTGGAACACAATGTTTTGCAAAGGTGAATATTGAAAATTATCTTTTGCATATATTTGGAAAAATAAAATACTATTAAAAAAAGATTTTTGTTAAATTATAAAGGACAAAGATTAGGTTTTTAGATGGTCTCAGATATGATTGAGAACTGTATTACTCCATCCCTGAAAACCATTCTAAGAATGTATTCCAACCTCTTGAAACCTTCTAAGGTTCAAAGCAGGGAGCTAAGAATTTGAGGTCTCTGTTTGAAACTTCTTATTTTTTGTGGATTTAAAAATGAAAAGTTTAAGAAAAGAGAGTAAGAATAGGTTATGAATATGAAAGGAATTGATTTGGTTCTTTGGATGGTTTTTGAAAGAAAATAAATTTAAAGTTTATGGAAAAATACAAACACTATTGTAAAATTTGAAAATAAGCTAATTGTTAACTTTGAGCTCTAAATTTTAAAGTACAAGTGCCTAATGGCCCTGGAATTTTGAGATTTTGATATTGTGGTTATAAATTCAGATTTAATTTGTTTGAGATTTGTCCTATAACTAAATTATGATGTGGTAAAATGTGGTAAAATCTCCTGTTTATGACATCAAATGCAAAAAAAAAAATTGCTAGAAAAATTCAATGAATCCTGAGTGACACTATGGGCTCAGGTATTTAATAGTTGTGTGAACTTAAGAAAGTTACTTTATTTTGGTTTACCTCAGTTTCCTGAAGAAAATAATAATAGTACTTCTCTCCCAGGATTGTTGTGAGGATCAAATAATAGTAGTGCTGAGGAATATGGTAAACACTATATAAATGTTGATTATTGTTATTATTATTTCTTTAATTGAAGTAATTGCTTCATAGTGGATAACCCATAGTGGATACCAAATTTGATATGATTAGTATAAAATGTCAAAGGTGATAAAATGGATGATTTGGTGTAAGATAATTTGCTGAAATGATGTTACTTGGCTGGTGATAAGTTTTGTTTTATGTTCTAAATACATGATTATTTTGTTCGAAATTTTTTTCTTATAATGTCAAATTTGAGAAACTATTGTCGGAAATAGTGAGATAACTTCTCTCTCTCTTTTTTGCTGAGGCAATCGGGGTTAAGTAACTTGCTTAGTTAGGGTCACACAGCTAGAAAGTGCATAACTTCTCTTTTAATCTGAATGTTGTTAGCTTACAAATTAAACTGTTAAAAAAATGTGATAAAAACAGGTATTTGAAAACTGTTAAATATTTAATGGGGTATATTTTATTTAAAATAGAAGATGATAATTTGCTATTAGGGAAAAATAATTGCACAGCCTATTTAAGATGTCCTTATGTGTGAGGTCCCTTGAAATTTTATATTTGGACTGGATCATAACATCTTATCTGCTCTGCTGATTGAATGTTGTAAGATCTTAAGGTACTGAAGTTTGAGAACATAGCACTTAAAAAACAGGATCACTTCTCCTCTTCCTCATCGAAACCACAGGTTGAGCACAATTAGTCTGTATGAAAATTTGGGAGGGAAACGTCTCTAAATTTGTACATTTCATTGTTTCTTTTAAGCTATTGCAATTCTGGTATTTGGCAACAGAACAGTACCTTCTTTTTGATATGGGCACACCATGCTGGGCTGTTTTGTGCCAGTGTCTCACATATCTCACAATCAATACCAACTTTCTGCAGATAGACCTCGAGAGGGTCCTTATATCACTTCTGTCCACCAGTGAATGGCTGCTTGGGAGTTCTTTGTAAAATAGTCTTTTAGGCAAACATACGTTTGCCATTCCAACAATGTGGCCAGCCTATTGCTCTCTTCAGTAGAGTTTGCATACTTGGCAGTTAGCTCCCGAGAATACCTCAGAGTTCTATACCTTGTCTTTCCAGAGAATCTTCAGAATCTTTCTAAGATAATTCCAATGGTTCAATTTTCAGGCATGACACTGGAAAACTGTTCAGGTTTTATAGGCACGTGATAATGATATCAGCTCTGTAAACCTTTAGTTTGGCAGACAACCTAATGTTTATTCTTTCCCACATATTCTTTTGGAGCTTTCCAAATGCTGAACTAGTCCTGGAAATGGGTGCACCAATCAGCATTATCATTTATCTGTACACCACTGGAAAGTGTTGCCAAGGTAAATGAACTTATCCATAGAATTGAACATTTCTCCATTTGTTCTGACTGATGGTTCCATCTATGAATGGTGTGCTGCTGTTTAGGGTAGAATCTTTGGTAAGTGAACTTATTCATAGAATTAAAAATTTCTCCATTTATTCATGTTGGTTCCATGCATATGCTGTCTAATGGAGAACTTATGGGTTTTGGGGGAGTTATTTGTTAGACCCAAATTAGCACAAGCATCAGATAATTGATCCATAATCTGTTTTATCTCATAGACTTCACTGAGGACACAGTCATCTGCAAACAAAAAAATCCCACACCGCTGCCTTCCCTTTAGTCTTGGCTAGTTGACTTTGATGCCATTTTCATCTTTTGGAGATGTCTGACAACATCACTGAACATCACTGCTTCATTCCTTTGATGCCTGGGAAAGCATGAGGGCATTGTCCATTATCCCCCTCCCCCATGGATCAAAGAGGAGAATTAAGAGAATTGTAAGAACCAAATTGATTCCATTTTGTAAAACTGATTCCATTTTGAGAATTAAGTTTCATTTTCTTGTAAATTCCCCTGCTTGCTATCCCTGGGAATTGAGAGATCATGTTTTCAGAAGCAGGAAAATTCTCCTGCTATCCCTTTGTTGAGGTGTGAGAAATGAGGGGCGAGAGGTTACCCTAACAGCAATGGAATCTCCAGGCCAGTGTCGCAGGTTTTTTCGAAAGAATTCCAATCCGGATCTGCAGGTAAAGTTTTTTTGGCAAAAAAAAAAAAAAAAAAAAAGTGTTCCTTATACTGAAAAACATTTTCTCAGTGGGCTCTTCCTGATTAGGAATTAGCAAAGGTAGGTTTTTGGCAAAGATGGGTTTATATTGAGAAACAACATCTCAGTGGGCCAAATCCTGATAGGAATTTTAGCAAAGGTTGGAGTACAGCTTTTGATTATATTGGGTTTTTATATCCCGGGGCTAAGGAGGGATCTCTCGATGAATTTGAGGGACTAATTTTCAATTCAATAAAAGATGGAGGTTGTTTCCAGACCAAAGTGATTATCAGATCTATTGGGAGTGGAAGAGTTCTGTGGTAACTAGATAGCTCTTCCAAGAGAGATTCAGGAGGTTTCAGAAATTTCCAGAAATTTCCTCAGGCCAGGTGACCCACCCTTCAGGGTGGGATCAGGGAGACACAGCGTCCTTATTACATCATCTTCACACTTCTAACTCAGAAAGTCCATAATCTTTTTTCCACTTAGAAATCAGATTATCTAATTTTGTATTCTGGTTTATATTTATTAACTGTTTTTATTTTTTAAAAATTTAAATAGTATTTTATTTCCCCCCAAATTTTTGGTATCCATTTTTACAAGATTTTGAGTTCCAAATTTTTCTCCCTTCCTTCCTCCCTCCCTTCCCTTACTCTTTACTCTCTTCTGAAAATGGTAGGAAATTAGATATGTTATACATGTGGTATCATGTAAAATATTTCCATATTAATTACAGTTGTGAAAGAAGAAACAGAGGATAAAAATCACAAAAAAGAATAAAGTGAAAAAAGTATGCATTGATCTGCATTCAGATTAACCATTTTCTTTTAATGCATAACAATTTTCTTTTCTTTTAATGCATAACAGTTTTCCTCTGTATTTGGGGTACAGTATCAAGCTAAGGAAACCTGTTTTTTATTTGTTATGTAATTGGCATGCATTGCTTAATAAATTGAGATGCTGAGAAGCTTGAACCTTTGTTTTCTCAGTTATTTTAGATTTTACCTATTGTATTTTAAGATCTTTTCTAATTTTTAGTAGTAACATATATATATATATATATATATACATATATATATATATATATATATGTAAGTTTATATACTGACTGTGGTCCCTCATGCTTGAACAACTTTCTGGAAGCTTGCTGGAATTAAATGTCCTTAATAATCTAACAAATAATAAATCTCTATATTAAAAATACAAATTCCAATGCATCTTTGAAAATAAACCATACAGAATCAAAGTATTATCACAACTATAATTCTTGTCCATCAGCTTTATGTATAGATGGTAAAACTTCTGGGAATTCATCCAACCTTTAGAGAAGACTATTAGAACTATGTAAAGAATAAAATGTCTGTTCCCTTTGACCCAGACATTCTGCAGGGTATCACTTGCAACAAGAGGAAAAACTCATATACACCAAAATATTTATAATGGCACTTTTAATGAGAATAGAGAAATGGAAATGAATTAGATGTTCATTTATGAGAAAATAACTACACAAATTTTGGTATAGGAATATAATGGAATATTACTGTGTTGTAAGAACTAGTGACTATAAAGAATACAGAGAAGCACTGGAATTGATATAAAGTGAAACAAGCAGAACTAGGAAAATAATCTATACAACAATTATAGCAATTAAGTAGAAGGGGAAAAATCCAAGCTGAAACTGTAGAACTGTTTAGCTCAGCTTGATGCCAAAGAGAAGATATGAGAATGTAACCCTATCTCTTCTTTGTAGAGCAGGGGGACTTTGGGGTATGAAATATTCTATATAAATTCAGACTTTTTCAATGTAGAGTTTAGTTTTGATGAACATTTCTCCCCTCTTTTTAAATTCTTCATTCATTTATTCTTCATTGGATGTCTCTGGGAGGAATGCCCTGAAATAAAGATGATAGAAAAGTTTTATATATATATATATATATAATTAGGTTTGATGTTGATAATATACATTCCTATGTTAGATACAAATAATCTGCAAACTGTGTGGAATGAACACCTTAAATACAGATAGTGACAGAGTCAGAGACACAGAGACAGAGACACATAAAGACAGAGAGGGAGAAGGAGAGAATGAGGGAGAGAGACAAAGAGAGAGAGAAAGACAGAGAGAAGGAGGGAGGGAGAGACAAAGAGACAGAGAGAAAAAGACAGACAGAGAGAAAGAAAGAGAGACAAGCACACAGAGAGACAGAGACAGAGGAAGATGAAGACCTAGTAGAAGTAATAAAAACAGTACAGCAATGAGATGAATTCTATATTATCTCTGCCCTCCTGTCTGCTACTGGATTTGTCCCAAAGATGCTTTCAGTAAGCTTGCAAAAGATGAGCTTACATTCCAACCTTGTTATTCAATTATAAAAAGCAATAATTTTATCCACCTATGAAACAGTCTGCTGAACATTAAACACGAAAGTAGAATAGTAGAATAACAACTTGTCCCAGAACCATTTGCATCTGAACTGAATCTGATATGAGATGAGAAAAACAAGAAGAACAATAATAATATAACACCTGACTTTGTATCCTCCAAAGAGGATAATTGCTAATTAGTAATTCTTATACAGATCTGTAACATGGGGGAAAGGGAGGAAGGAGGCTGATCTAAGAGGATCACTTTCTCTTTGGTTTCTCACATCCTTACCTGAACTTTTCTCCTGGAAAAATCTCTAAAGATAATTTAAGTATAATTCTGGTCTTGATTTCCCCAAATGGGGATAACAGGGTCCTAATTTCTATACAGGTACTGAAGGTAGTAATGCATATTAGTCATAGGACAGCCTTTTCCTGCCTCACAGAAGATTAAAATGACTAAAGGAACCCACAATACAGAGAAACAGAACATTTGAATAGCTTCCTCAGAAGGAAATTGAATTTGGGGTTGCCACTGGAGTAATTGTTTGACTTTCTGATGAATCTCTTTTCCCCACAGAATCCTACTGTCTTTCCAAGACTCAAAATAACACTGAGCCGTTTGGATTCTCCAGTAATGTAAACATATTTTCATGGCTACTGAATTAGGAGATGCTTCACTCATTGTAATAATAGATATCAGAGAATGGCAAGGTCCAACTCACTACTTTTCACCTCTTAACATATAGTAGATTTGTTGTCTAAGAAGGTCAGGAACTATGTGGATGATTTCTTTCCCCAGGAAAGTTGCTATTTAGAAAACTCCCTTTCTTTCTGGAACTTCTGATGCCCAAATTCTCAAACCTGAGAGTTTTTGAATTTGGGGTCAATCACAAGACATCTCTCAGGGATGGTACAACTCAGGAAATTTCCCTTCTCAGTCCAGAAGGCTAGATTCTGGGATTATGCTAGTAAGGAAATCCAAATTTCTTCTTCTCCATTTTACATTTTACGCAGGAAATTTATATCTAGGAACAACATTCATGAACATTCCTTATTGCTTTTTATAATTGAATAGCAATGATGAAATATAAGATCATCTTTGGCACAGTGAATAGAGAGCTAAGCCTGGAATCAGGATTACCTGAAATCAAATCTAGTCTTAGACATTTAGTAGAATATAGGACCACAGAGATCTCTCTCTACTTCAGTTTCCTCAATTGTATAATGAAGATAATAGTATCTACCTTACAGAACTGTTGTGAGGATCAAATAAGATAATATTTGTAAAATACTCAGCACACTATTTGGTACATAGAAGTACTCAATAAGTTTTTTGAATTGATGATGTGATCTCCTTGGTAAAAAATAATCCTCAGTGCTTCCTCATTATATTATATATTGAAAAACAAACCCCAAAACCTCATTACCAAATTCTTTTAAAATCAAATTGATGCTAAGGTAGAGACCATCCAAAGGAGGACAAGTAGAATGATGAAGAATCTTGAATCCATGAAGAGACAAGAAGTAATTCTTATTTTCAAGCATTTGAAGGGCTTTCATGTGTAAGAAAAATTCTGTAAGAGCCAGAATTCTGCCTGCCTCCAAATGGCAGAACTAAGAGTAACAGGTCAAAGTTACAGGGAAGCAAAAGTACACTTAACTCAGTAAAGTTTTAATAATCAGAATTTTCAAAAGTGGAATAGGCTGCATCTGGTGGTTTATCCCTCCTTGAAAGTTTTCAAGAAGAAGCTGAATGACCACTTGTGTACTATGGCTATCCTTTTGGTTTTGATTTGGACTAGTTGTCCACTGGGGTCCTTTCCAATTTTCATATTCTGCGATTCTATGACTCAATTAAAAATTATTAAATTCCTACTAGGTACCAAAAAGTATATGAGATACTGGGGATATTAAAAACAAAGTGAGAAACTCTCAACTCTCAAGGAATTAATAGTTCGAATTATGGGGGAATGGATGGAAGTAAAATCGATACAGTTAAGTATAATACAGGATAGAGCCTGGGGTAAGGAAGGGAAGAGAATAAACACGTGTACACCCACACACACCCACACCCCTATCTCAGTATGAGCAAAACTTGGGACAGACCAAGGCAAAAATAAAAATTCTTAATCTCAAGAAATTTAAATTATTTTTTAAAATTCCATTTTATTTTATATACACACATATTATGTATATATATATATTAAAGTAAAACAAATTACTGAATCAATCATGATTAAAAAGAAAAACAAAAAATATTTTAATGTGCACTCGTGAATCCATCAAATTCGCTTTGGAGGTTCCATCATGAGTCCTTTGGAATTTTGGTTGATCAGCGTTACTAAGTTTTTTGGCTTGGAATTCTGTGTCAGTGATTTTTCTTGCAGATTGGATGATTTTGGATCTTATGCTGCTCACTTACTTTGAATTAGTTCATACAAGTCTTCCCGGGTTTTTCTAAAACCATCTCTTTTATAATTTCTTAGAGCACAGTAGTATTCTATTACATTTCATTTTTAACAGGAAACTTTTCCCAACCTTTCTTAAATCTAGTACCTTCCTTCCATTAATTATTTGCTATTTATTTTGTATTTTGTACATATTTCATTGCATGTTGTCTCCCATATTAGTAAATTCCTTGAAGGCAGGAATATTATACATATATTATTCCTAGCACTTATAACAATGCCTAGAACATAGTAAGCCCTTGACAAATGTTTATTGATTGATTGATTGACATTCATATACCATAACTTGTTCAACCATTCCCCAGTTTTTTAGTATTCCCTCAGCATCCAATTCTTTACTACCACAAAAAGCCGCTATATTTTTATACATATAGGTCCTTTTCCTCTTTATTTGATTCTTTGGGATATATAAACCCAGTAATAGTATCATTGGACTAAACAGTATGCACAATTGAACAGCTTTGGGAGCATAGAACATAAACTCTCTTTAAAAAAATCCATATATTTAATTTTTATATTAGTCTTATTTCTAAATATTTCCATTCCCACTTTCATCCCCAGAGGGATAATAGGGTTGTGGCTGTTGTTTGTCCTTCGTTCTTGAAGAAGACCATATTAGGAAGATGATGCCATGACATGTGAGTGAATTTGATTTAAGTGAGGCTGTACAAAGTCACGTGCCTTACACTCAGGTCTAGTGGCAAGATAAAGATCAGGATGATTGGAGATGGCCTCAGATACAGAGAGAGTGAAGATAGATGGCAAAGAAGTTCCATAAAGCTAATCTAAGCATCAGCTGAGTCTGATAGTGTGTAAAATGTAAAAAAAAATATCTTACATTTTATGAGGGGAAACATGTACATAGATAGGTATGTGTCAAATATGCAAGGTAAATACAAGAAAGTGTGTACGTGTGTGTGTGTGTGTGTGTGCATGTGTGTGCATGTTTTGGGATGGAATTCTAACAGCTAGAGGGAATCAGAAAAGCTCTCATTTAGAACAGGGCATTTGAACTGAGATTTGAAGAAAACTAGAATTCTAAGAGCCTGGGGTAAAGAGGTAATGCATTCCAGGCATGTAGACAACCAATACACAGAGGCATGAGAATGACTATTGTGTAAGAAAAAAAGAGCGTATAAGAGCATGTAAGCCCTATTTTCTCAAATATAGAGTATGTGCAGGGGGAAATGCATAATAGATCAGGAAAGGTAGGCTGGAGCCATATTGTGAAAGGCTTTAGTGCCTACCAGAGGTGTTTGTATTTTATAATGGAGGCGATAGGGAATCAGAGATTTTTGGACAGCAGCATGAGATGATCAGATTTGAGCTTTTAGGAATATTGCTTTAGTAGTAGTGGGGAGAATAGATTAGAGAAAGCAGATTGAGGCAAAAAGACCAATTAGATCATTCATTGGCACAGGTGAGTGGAAGTAGAAAGGGGTAAATTAAGGTGATGTGTCAAGGATTACTTCTTTGTTGTAAATTTGGGTGACTATAAGGATGGTGGTACCCTCTACAGAAACAGGGAAGTTGTAAAGAAGAATGTGCTTCGAGGGAAAGATGAGTTTTGTTTTGGGCATAGTGAGTTTAAGATGCCTACGGAAAACCAATCTGGAACATCCAATAGGAAGTTAGAACTCAGGAGAGGGACAAGGGTTGGATCTGAGATATCTGGATAGAGTTAGAAAGATGACAAGGATGATCAAGGATAGAAATGGTCACTGTCACATGGAAATAAAGTATGAAGCCAGTTGGCAATTATGTGAGAAAAATTACTAAGCTGTTCATATTCTTTTATTCAGCAGTCCTGCTCTGGGGCATATACCTCAAAGGAATGAGCAACAAAAGGAAAGGCTTACAGAGGTGTTTGTATTTTATCATGGAGGCAATAGGGAATTAGAGTTCTTTTGGGCCTAAGATGGTCAGATTTGAGCTTTTAGGAATTTAAAAGTGGTAGTGGTGTGGAGAATAGAGAAAGCAGAGACTTGAGGCAAGAAGACCATTTAGGAGACCATTGGCATAAGTAAACAGAAGTGGAAGGGAGTAAATAAGAGTGATGCGTCAAGAGTTACTTCTAGGTTGTAAATCTAGGTGACTGGAAGGATGTTGGTACTCTACACATAAATTGGGAAGATACAAAATATATTTTTGTATATATAGACACAAAATTATTAATATCCTGAAAAGAAATACTTTTATGGTAGCAAAAAGTTAAAAAACAAAGTGGGTCCCCATTAATTGGGGAATAGTGGAATTAACTGTGATATATGAATGTAACGAAATATTATTGTGCTATAAGAAACATATTCAGAGAAATATATATTATATATATATATTCAGAGAAACATGGAAAGAGTTGTATGGACTGACTCATAAAAGTAAACAGAACTAGGAAAACAATATGTAAAATAATTAAAGTGACATAAATAAAAACAGCACAAAAAGACAATTGAACTTAGAATAAATACAATGACCAATAAGAAGTCCAAAAATCAGATAACCATGGATGTCAAATGTGGCAGATGCAGGCAAAAGTGCTTGCCATGTGTATCAGCTTTTTTGACCTTCTTTCATAGAAGGAAGGATTCTGACAGCACAGGGTAGTAGCAATGTTAGAGGGCATATAGAGAAATTATTATGATATAAAAAAAAGACAATAAAAGTTAGCAAGGAGAAAAAGAAAGAAATTGGAAGGGGATTAAAGTTAGATCCCACTACTTGGGAATTTAATTAGTGATCTACTTTGGGCTCTGTTCCCATTGGATAGAATCTTTGTGATAGTAACCATTGTTGAAACATTTGAGCCTTTGGTAATTTAAACATTTCAGGGGCATTAGGTGTGTGAACTTCAAAGACTTTATATTCCTAAAAAGATCTTGACTCTCTTTTAAATTACTTTCTACATGTTTTAAATCTGTAAATTGCTCCCTTGGGACATTTAATCTATTCACCAACTTGCAGTGAAAACTGCCCACAGAGCATAAAAAAAAAAAAAAAAATCGTCCACTCTTTTTAAAGAATAATGATTTCACAGTCGTGACCAAAATATGAAGTCTGACACTTGAAGATGGAGCAGTGAAGGTTAGGCTAAGGTGAGTTGCAGATCCAAGCAGATCATTCCTGACCAGTAACTCTCATTTCTTTCTTTGGTTACTCTTGTCCTTATCTAGGTGCAGCTAGGGTAGGTGAAGTGGATAAAGAACTGGGCTAGGAATCAGGAAGACTAATCTTTCTTTATAAGTTGAAATCTGGTCTCAGTTACTAGTTGTATGATCCTGTTTGTTTTAGTTTCTCATGGATAAAGTGAACTGGAGAGGAAAATGGCAAACCACTCTAGTATCTTTGTCAACTCCCCTCCTCCCCCACACAAGTTAGGCTCATGAAGAATGGAAACACTAGACAAACAACAAATACTCTTATCAGGTTTTAGGTTTTTTAATTCAAACAGGACATGACCGAAAACCCTATTGTGCAGAGCAAATGATTTAACAAATGTTACTGAGAGTAAAGGAAACACATTCAGCCCTCAGTTCTATCAGTGGTAATGGGGAGCGACATGCATGATTGAAACATAATTTTTAGAGGAATTTTACTATTTGTAAAAAATAAGTTTTATTGATATCTTATTTTTATATCATAGTCATTTTCAGATAGGAAAAGGGGAAAGGGAAGGAATTAAATATGTATTAAGTACTTATTATGTGCCAGGCATTGGGCTAACTCTTTACAAATATTCTCTCATTTGATATTTGGGTCTTCCTTTGGAAAATCACAGTGGAGTAAAACCCCAACAATATGATGATTATTTCTGACAGTTAATATAACATTTCATGCCCATATCCCAACCTCCTTCCCTAAAAGAGAGAGCTATATTTCACCATCAATTCTGTTGGATCAAGAACAACAGTTCTGATATTCTCTACCACCAAATGTGTGTGTGGTGTGTATGGGTATGTAATCCATCACTAAGCTGCAGACCAGCAATTCAGCCATAATTTAAAGAACTGCTTGGGGTCCTACGAGGTTAAGTGGTTAGGCAGCCACTAGGTGTCGGAGACAGGTCTGAAATCTAAGTCTTTTTAACTCCAAGGTTGGTTCTCTAGCTACTCTACCATATCTCCTCTTTCCAACCTTTTGACCATGGATAAAGTCAACCAATTTGGATTGGGTTCCTTAAAAGAAACAAAGGAAAAAAAAATGAAGAGGTATAAGGAGTCAGAGAGCAGCTATTACTGCCCAGAGTGCCAGGCCTGGAGTCCCACAGACTCATTTCTTGAGTCCAGATCTGGTGTCAGGCACTTATAAGTTGTATGCTCCTGGGCAAGTCACTTCATCCTATGTGCCTCAGTTTCCTCATCTGTAAAATGAGCTGGAGAAGGCAGTGGCAAATTACTTCAGTATCTCTGCCTAGAAAACCCCAAATAGGGTTATGATGAGTTGGACACGTCTGAAAAATGACTAATAAGCAGTCAGAGGGAAATAGAAGAACTAAGGGACCTAAAAAAAAATCACCTTAAGTGGATAACCAGCCATGACATCATCAAGCATGACTGTCATTACCATTTCCATTGTCAGCTGAAACACTCAATTTTCATAGAGTCTGTCTCTTGTGGCCTAAACACAGTTGAGCAGGGACTTGGAGACTGACACAAAAAATTATAAATATCAGAGACAGCAATGTAACTGATCTACCTGCTTTCCATAATTTCCCTTGCTGTGCCTGGTAATTATCAAAATTCCTTCCCACTGATGCCGTGGCTGAGAAGTTATAATGCTGAATCGGAGACAGCACAATCACATCCATGGTAATAGACTGTAATGATGTGAAAACCAGATCATGACTCCCCGGCAATATTCATTGTGCCGTGTTGTGACAAGAGCTTATAAACAGATGAAGATAGCTGCAATGATAGCAAAGGGAACTTGAATTATTACCGGCAAAGCTAATTACTTTTCTACAAATTTCTCCTTGGAGTGACTTACGACAGAGCTTTGGTTTTGAATCAGGAGAACTTGATTTTAGTTCTAGGCGAACCCTGGCTTTGTTCTTTGATCCAGGGTAAGTAAGATTCTGAGAGGCAGTGGAGTAGAGAGGGGGGAAAGCCCTCTAGAGTCATTGGATCTGGATTTGAATCCTATTTCTTTGCTGTGGTTGTTATTATAACATTTCTTTTCTTCTTTTTTTAAATAGTATCTTATTTTTTTCCAAATACATGCAAATACATATTTTTCCAACTATGCAAAGATAGCTTTCAGCATTCATCTTTGCAGAACCTTATGTTTCAAATTTTTCTCCTCTCCTTCTCTCCCTCTCTCCCAAGATAGCAAGCAATTGATACAGGTGAAACATATGCAATTGAATCCCATTTCTTATGATGACTTTCTTTGTGGGTCTTTTAGATTTCTTAGGTCTTGAGTTTTCTGAAGAAGTTCATTTCTGAGATTTCTTCCAATGTTAAATTATTATTATTATTAAATATTATTAATAATTAAAAATTAAATTATTGTGTTAAATTATATTTAATTCAAAGCACATTTATTAAGTACCTATTGTGTGCCAGGTTTGGGGCAGGTAGGTAGTATAGTAGAAGGAGTCCCCAAGTCTAGAATCAGGAGGCCCTGAATTTAAATCCAGTTCAGATATTTATTAGTTTGTGAACCTGGATAAGTCTATTTGTCTCAGTTTCCTCATTTATAAAATAAACTGGAGAAGGAAA